>NC_080706.1:20277500-20577500 GCF_943734765.1 Anopheles ziemanni
TGCACCTTCAAACGCCGCTCGTTGCGTGCCAGTAATTGGTCGGGACACTTTTCTGTACGTTGGTTTTCCTTACTTTTTTTTCATTCGAAGTGCATATGTAATAAGAATGCAGTTGCCGTTTGGTTTGTTTAAGTTTGCAGCTCCACACTTTTCACAGATTGAATCCAGGGTGGTCAAGAGCAAAACGGCGACCTTGCTGGTAATGATGAAAAAGGGGGGCCAATTGTACCAAGATTACCAGAAACGATTTAGTGGTGACAACCAGAAAAATGTTCATGCCATTACTTGAATGAATGTATTGCGAGTAAATTTAATTTAAAACATAAACATTTTGGTAGAGCTATACATTTAAGTTCGCAATTAAAAATTCTCAAAAGCTCTCTCAATAGCGTTATTGAGGCTGTGTTTGTTGCGAGCCCTTTACATTTGTCTCACAGTCTGCGTGGGACATGGATTGTTCCCACTAACATGACAATCGAAGGACAGACAATTGTTATCCTGCTACAATGTTTTATTACCAGCGAGCACATGACAACGACAAGCGATGCGTTTGGGTGCAATAATATTTACTTTCGCTGTACAATCGTTTCGCACCGTCCTGCCTGTCCTCCCGCGCAGTTTCGACGATTGTTCTTCGATCAGGGTTCACTCTGAACTGAAAAGGTCGAAGAGTGTGAGAATGTGAACGCACCGGAACGCATTGCGTCCTGGGAACGACGACAAACGGATGAGGAGAGCGCGACAATACAGTACATCATATCGCTCCAACGCGATGGCAAAATGACAGTTCCTAACCTCACAAATCGTCCCGATGCCGCCGAAGTGGTCCTTTGTTGCTGCAAGGGACACTGTTTTATCGGCAAAGTTTTCCTCCGCCACGTATTAACGCAATAACGGCTTCGGATGGTTATCGCTGCCGATGGATCGCGATTTCTTAATAATGGCGTAACATTTTAATAAACGTTCGCCTTTGCGTTCCGCTGGGTTGGGTGGGCTGAAACTGTCCGCGAGGGGAGAGATTTCCCATCGAGAATCACATTTTAGCGTCACCAAACTCAGCCGAGTACGTGAAGCTGCGTTTTTACCCCGATTATCTGCGAGGATCTCGATGATCCGGTGAGATAGCGAGTGTTTCCCGTGTGGCTTTGTCCTCGGATGCACAATTGCGTTGTTTCGTGCCCTTCAAATGAAATAACACTCGCATACCGCATGCTGGTTGGAGTTGGAGAGGCTCTTTGGTTTTGCGGTGCTGAAGCGCTGGAAGACTACGATCTCAACCGCCATAGACCGGCTGTTTGTAGCGCAGCGTTTGGCATGATTTGAATGAAGGACGACCGACCGAACCGCACCTGTGATTGTATGTACCCATCTCTTGCCATCATCACACGTCCGGCATCCGGAGAGGAACGAAAATATGGTAGAATCACCTTCCCCGACGGGGTGAGATCACTTTGCAGGTGATCGACGGTGACTCAACGGCCGCGACCTTCGCTCGTCGGTTCGCACCGAGTTGTAGCAGTCAATGGCTGATGGGATACGATTGATGAAGTTTGCTTTTGTTTCAATATATTATCCCCCGCGATGAGTCTGCTTAAGGTTACGGATGTAGTTCTTTCAGGAATTCATACGATTGAATGCTGGAAGTAAAGTCAAAACAAGCTATTTTATATCGATGTACCATCTGAGGAGCGAATTCTGTATTCGATTCGATAGTCCTATGATCCGACGATGTGATATTTTTAGGTTTCATCGTTAATGCGAACTTAGCTTTTGCGACAGACCTCACACAGTACTGACGCTTCATAAGTATTTCTTCGAGAGGCACTTCGGTTCTACGGAAAAATCATACGCTTTGTAGCGAAGAACAACTGCCAAGCGTCTGAATGCCATATGTGCAATTCGCAACAAACTATTGCAACCTACAATCGATGGACCCAAGGGCGTTCCTTTAGCTCAGCAAAGCGTGCAGTCATCCGGGGTTCCGTCCGCTTTGGGAATTTGAGCGAAGCACGTCCAGCACGAGACACCGCGGTGTGGGTCGCGTGTGCGGTCCGCTGCTCGCTGGAGTCCGATGTAAAGATATCGGCCGAGAGAGCCGAGAAGAAATGGTTTGACAAAGCAAGAACCGTCTCCACCGGGTCGAGGGCCCTTCGGACTCGAGTAGCCGCGGGCTGCTCAAGTGGCCCTCGATGGGCGATGGGCTGAGAGCGGACCGCTGACGAGGGCGCTGACTCGGCACGAACCACCGGAACCCGACCTCGGATGGAGCGACGTTGGACCGATGAAGCCGCTGAACTTCATCTGCCCCTGCTGTAGGCACATCACGTCCGCATCCGGCGACTCGTTAGACACACATTCGGTCCACGGTGTGACCGTAACTGATCCTCGCAAACGGAACGGTTCCTTTTCAAGCGCGCTCCCGTGCATCAAAGCGGCCACAATTGGATGCTGCCAAGGGAAGCGCAGCTCCCGGGTCAGTGAAAGTTCCCGTTAGATGTCGCTACCGCTAGAGCGAAGGAAGGAAGGTTGTTCGCGGCCAATTAATTAGGCGGCTAATTGCCACCCTATTTGCTCGTCCTGGTTCTCCGCCCCCGCGGTACGCTCTTTGTGTCGGCAACGAACTGGCGGAACAAAAAGGTAGAACTATGAACCATCTGAAAAGACCCATTTCCGCCTCATCTAACGCCCCCCGAGGGACGTCCGCCAGCGCCACGAGCGTTTGAAGATGAGCACGGGTGTGAGTTAATTGGAAAAATGATCCACCATATCAACGCGACAAACGGCCTCTTATTAGTGGGGCAGGTTTTTCATTTTCCGTCCACTAACGGGTGTTCGTTTTGGTGATCCATAAGTATATTTTTCCTTCAAAAACGATGCGGTTTTGTTGACTCATCTTTTAACAAGGTAAAATTCGATTGAAGGTTGCGTTCGTTTTAGGGGATCAGTGATTCGTCTAAGCTTTGGATATATTGAATGTTATAAATACATTGTGGTTTACTTATCGAGTGAAAAAAACATCAACTTAGTGATAAACTCTTTAGATGATTTTATTAAAAGTAATCTTAAGCCGTTCATACGTTATTCTAGCCTAGTTTTAATTCTTTTCGTCAATTTTTAAATACACCCCTCGCCGAGGTCAAACACTTTGAAGGTGGAAAAATGCTTGGAATTCCGTTCTGCCGATTTTCCACATTATTTTTTGATTAGCTTGGCCCGTTTTTCCGCATTTTCATACCAAACATTCCTTCCAATAGATCCCATGCCAATCATAACCGATCCAAAGCTCAAAAAAAAACCCAATGCAGGGCATTGATGCTGGAAGAATTTAAAACGAAGAGGAAGAGTAAGCGCGCACCTAGAAGAAAGAATCAATTTATTGCGCGTACACAGCAGCCCACCACCAACAGCCGTAACTAATTTATCAATTTACGTATATTTCACGTTACCGCATCGATGCTCGTCCTCACCCGTGGTTCGACTCTCCGCGCGGTCGAAGGGTGCTTGTGCAGGCTAAAAATACAACCCGTGCCCTTGCCGCGCCGGTACGGTTGCCCAATTTTTGTTGCCGCGTTCCGGAGAGTTGAATCGTCATCGAAAATAATCAACAACTGCGCACAGGGTGAGTCCTTACCCTACTGGCCCGAGACCCTGACGAGAGGATCGGTTTCTTCCACCAGACACCAGGGAACCTGTGCCCCAATCATCATTCCCGGTGCGAATGGTCGATCGATGGAATTGTTATCGTCGGGCTTGGTTTTGTCTCTTTCTTGCTCTCTCTTACATATTTCTTGATGCAAACTCCTTCTGGTTGGCCCGCATCCAAATCGATTCACGATCGACTCCTGCGTCACCGCGTGCTGAGACTTCTTCTTCACCGGTTCGGCGCGTTTTCAAGGTTCGAACACCCGCTGCGTCAGCCCCTCGGGGTGCTAACTAGAACGGTTAACCACCGTAACGAAATTATTAAAGCAAGCTTGATCGATGTAGGAAATGAAAATAACACCGGGAGGGAAACACTATGTGTTTTACAGCGCGGTTTATGCTCCTAGGTACCGGATCGGAAAAAAAGTGTTTCAAATTTGTAACGCTTCTCTGCAGCCGCGGTTGCACAATGGCGAGAATCTAAAGAGGACACAGAACTTGCCGGTGGAAAATAAACGGTTTCTTTCAATTTCGATCGTATCTCGATAGAAAAGATCGATCAAACAGGTTCGTCGCTTGTGCGCCGATTGCTTCCCCCAAGTCCTTCGATAAGCTCGTATCTAGCTGATGTCACTTTGGCGTTCAGCTTAAATTTAAACCTCTATACTCCGTTTACTGACTTGATAAGCGCTCGTTTAAACTTTCGTAGCCAATTATTCCAATCGTTTCATTCAATTTTCTTCCCCAATATTTGACTTGTCACAGGGACAATTGATAAACATAGACTCATAACAAGATCGATCGTTAGCCGGCTTATTGGTGATCTTGAAAAAATTCAATTCCTCCCCATGCTTCGAGTCAGGTGTGTAGCTTTGATTCTGTCTTTTTGCCGTATCTTCAGAGACACGATCATCAATCATTGGTCATGTAGTGTTGGCGATGGTTTAAACATGTATTCCTGTGATGCTCCGACAAATCACATAAGCTCTAGTAACCGAAGTTCAGAGATTATCCCTTCTTTTGTGGTGATTGAAGGCTTGAGGGAGGTAAATTTTTCTAGTTCAACAATAGGCAATGCTATGTTTGCTATCAAGCAATTAATTAAACCAAGCCCAACCCAGCCTTCAGAGCGTGTGAGTGTTTCGCGCTTGACAAGCGGGCGTTTAAACGTGTGACATTCAATTACTGTCCCATGATTTGCGCCATTAGAGAAAAGAAATATAAGATGGCAAAACAGTGTTAAACGGTTGGAGCATGAATTTTGTCCCTTCGCGTAAGCGACGAACCCCACCTATGGACATCGATGGAGCCAGCCGGTTCGCCAAGCGCAAGCTAGTGTCCCCAGCGACCGCACCCAGCACCGCAGCCAATAGTGCACGGCGTATCAGCGTATCCTCGAGGCGATTGGACATGGATTCGCGTGATTCACTGCAGCAGACATGGCACGCTACACTTTGGCGCCAAAAGGAAACCAAGTTCGGGGGAGGTGGGAGAGTCGGCACTGGCACCAAGACCACATACGCGATTCACGATCTGTCACGCTTTGGTGTTTGCAGGCGCATGCAAGCGCATATCGTACCCTCGCCTTAAAGCTGCATACGACGTGTCCAATATCACCACCCACCCTCTTCTGCCCTAACGATGTTGAAATCGTCATCCAGGTATATTTTTGATTGGAATGAGAATTAATTTGTTCTAATCGTAAGTACATTCGTTAAGCCACTCATTCGTCCAGGCAAGCATTGCCGACTCTTAAATCGTTTAATTAAAATAAAACGAACTCTACGGCGCACGGCGTTGACGAGGGGCAGCCTTTGCGGTGATGGAAAATGTCACCACATTTGTACGGGACCGACATGCGCTTCATTATTTCCCCGCGACATGATAAGTGACGCCAAGCGGCGCACGACACTGTCGACGCAGAGCCGATTGACGTTATCCACTAGGCATGAGGCCATGCTTCTCGATGACGTGTTTATTGTTGAAGGGCAACATAGTAACCATAACGAAATAAATATTAAAAATTAAACTTTAATGTAATACAAACGTGTTGTCGTGTGTTGATTAATTTTATTTATTTGTGCTTTCTCCAATTAAGCATTTTTCTATAAGGCTCGTTGCCAATTAATTATGAAATTGACACTGATCGGAGCAGCAGAATCGCAGCTTCATTGCCATATCTTAACATGCTAGACATACACACGTATGCAATCCGGTGGAGCATTGATTTGAAATTCATCGCCTCAATAATCACGTTGATAAATTTTCCCTTTCCGCCATAAAAGGCACCTCCTAGCGAACGGCAGGCTCAGGTGATTGGAGGATAATTTCAGCCCATCTGCTCAGTGTGCTTCCTTTACAGCCGCAGACCGAACCCTCCATGACAAATAGCAGCAAGAGCAGCCGTTTGTGTTAGGATGTTTACGAAGCGAACGAATGGCAAATAAATTCAATTAAAAATTCATTCACTCGATCGCGTCACTGCTCGTGAGGGAGGGCGGGAGGGAAGTGACGGTATGTAGAAAGTACACTGATTGGACAGAATTGAACGCAACCACATCCGCGTTTAACCCTTCCCGTCCCGGGCTGACGGAGATCCCCCACACGGGATAGATTATTTTCTCACGCTATAAATGGCTTTCCAAGATGGCGACACAAGGGGCAGGTGTGCGAGAGTCGGTGACTTGCTCGCGCCAAAATGCTTGTAAATGTTAGCTGTTTGTTGTGTAGCTTGTAGCGTACCTAACAAGCCGCTCCTTTGGTACACACACACCCACCCTCACAACCCTTACCCAAGCGCGGCGCATGTGTCCTGTAGCGTTCCTTCCTCCGGCGATATCCCTGTTTTCGATAGGTGTTTGTAAGAAAACCCCGTGCTACGTTAAGTGAGCCTCCCGCTAAGCTTTCATAAGATATTTTCCTCCATCCCCGAAAGTCCATAGGTTACTGACAAAAGAAGACAAAAACGCAAGGAAACCGATTGCGACGACGAGCAACCGAAAGCTTTGCACCAGAACTAACACCCCGGAGGCAGCAACCGTTTCTAATCGCTCTCTACCTCTACCCCGTCCACCGGGTGGTGGCGTAAACACCGGTTTTACCGCTTCAAATTGCTCATTTAGTCACCCCGCAGCCGTGCCGGTGGAGACGGCCCGGAGGCCCTTCCTAATCGCGGCGGGACTGCGGGGTAGATTCTATTCAATATTTGTTCAACATTTATTTATATTCCCATTTTTGCACCGCACCAACTGAATTACTATCATCGCTACCCCCTGCCACCCACTCCACCATCTCGCTTCGGGGAACGATCGCGCGCACTGCAGACGAAAGATTTCAATGCCAATGTGACTCAAGCGACGAACCTCCGATGGAGCGGGTGCAATCGGTGAGGGGCGAAGGTGGATTGTTCGGGGTATAACTAGGAATTGATTTCGCCTCACCGGGTCCTATCGTATCGCGCTGGCTGGCTGGCTGGGATAATAATGGTGTAAGCACTTAATGGCTTTCGGGGGAGGCCTTTTCTCGCCAAACCATACCTACCTCCGATCCCTCCCGAGTCTTCGCTAGCGTTGGTCCACGGAGGAGTGCGTTTGAATATGCGCCGATACGAGGTTTAACGCCTGTAGCAGATAGATACGGCCGGAAAGTGTTCACCCGGAGCGACCCCAGCAAAGGTGTAAACATTACCATGTGCCTGAGGTGGTGGAAGGTTGAGCGGTCGATATTTTATTCTCGCTGGTGGATCGTAGCATCGACGAATGAAAAAAAAACAGAACGACCAATTCGGCGTTCCTCCTGTCGGAGACATGTTGGGTGTTCGAGCGGCGGGCCCGATAAATTCTGCCCCACAAACACAAACAACACGGCGTTTAAACGCCACCAATAATTGAACACCCCACGTTCACGTGCCGTCAATGTTCCGATTTTGGTAGGCTCTCGAATTTCACTCATCACCCTCCTGCGTCAGCGATGCGCCCCTTGATGGGTAACGCCTTCCGATGCCGTCCGCTTCGGGAACGGGCGCCAGAAATAGAACCGACCGAAGCGCCACAAAACGCTGAACCAAAGATGCTCATTACCACCGATGCTTTGGGGGCTATGGGGTACGATAGTTTTTTTTTCTTTATTTTCCTGTCGGCGATGCTTTTGTGTGAGCAAACATTTTCGGTCCCACCCGAAGCACCCATTTTGGAAACCCCTTGGCACGAGGGGGAAGGTTGGAGTGGACCAAACCGATCATTAATTGTTGAAGCCATCAGCGAACCGCTTTTTCGTTTTTCACCTCGATGCAGGAGTTTTCTTTGTAGGGTCCTGCTTACATTCCACTGATAACAAGCGATGTTTGAGTTGCTTTTGCGCGTTGCGGAGCGGAGTGCAAATGACCAACCGGAGACCGAAACGGGAGTATCACCACGATCGTCAAGGCGGATAGGAGACGAAAAAACTAAAAAGGGAAAATAAGGGTCGAAAAAGAAAACGAAGCAGAAATCAATTAGTCAAGCGCTTAACTATATTTATTAAAGAGATGATGTGCCGAGTGGATCATGATCATTTGCTTGCCAGTGAATGGTACGAGGTGGGTGAAAATAGTCATTGGGAAAGAGAGAGAGAGAGAGACAGCAACCCTCTTGGCTAGTACTAATATTTTCTCGCCCTTTTCCTTAGCTCCCCGGGGGCTTCAGCTGGAACTTCATCCCGTTTCCGCCTCGGGATAGAGTAATTAGCGGACGTACCCATTAGTGTAGGTTTCTCCGGTTTCATCTGCATCGCTCGAGACGGATCCTGGCGTCCTCGCTCGTGCTGACCGAATTATTTCACTGAAACCGAGGAAAAGCCCCGGTGGGATGATCCGTGTCATTTATCACCAAACAGTCCGGCCCGATTTATGGTCGGCTGCTTTCAGTAAGGATTATGCGGAACGATCGTTTTGCCTCTTCGTCCAAATTCACTTTGCTTTGCTCCTTGGTTCAATCTCGTTCTCTCTCTCTCTCTCTCGCGCGCGCTTTCGGGCTTCCCGCCTTAATTTTCTGAGATTTCACTCAGATCATTTATCTTGGCGGATATTGATTCTCCGATGCCTCCCACCGGGGCATTCGTCGTAGCGTTGATCTTGTTGTAGCACCTTAAAAGTGATGACCCTTGTCACGGTTGAGAAAGTGGATTGATAGACCAAACAATAGCCAGCTGGAATCATCACAGTGAATAAAATGTACAAAAAGTTTCAATCAAAATGTAAACTAGGAAAATTATTTTCAATATACAGCTGCTAAGTTGTTTTTTTTTTACAAAAGGTTTAAGAGCACGGACCACCCCGAACGAAATACGCATCCTTAATCTAGAAAATATAATTGTCTATTTTCTACTACCATCAGCTTTAGGTATGGGTTGGTTGAACAGGATTCGGGACCACCAGCTATCCTGTCTTCACACCAGACCGCTAAACGATACTTGTTAATTGAGAGGAAATTGTTTCTCGCACCTTTCTTCTTCGGGCCGACGGATGGGTCTATGTTAAATCGGGACAATGTATGTGAGTTAGGGCGAAATCAATCGAGTAGACATTGAAAGAGGAAACAGTAGGATATAAAGGGAGCAACGAGCAGTAGTAGAGTAGAGTTTTATCCAGAGTATGGAAGGAAAAGGTTTATAGTAAATAATATAGAAGCTACACTTTTCAACCTTACATGTATAAAAAGGAATAAGATATTTCACGCATGAAAGTTGGAAAATGATAAACAAAATGAATCCGATGGTTGTTCTAAACGTGTTTACATTTAAAAACTAAATAACACAGTAATGTTGTTAGCTGCTCGCGAAATATAAAAAAAGACTCTCAAACAGTTACTTCATTTGCGACCGATTAAGAGTTTCCAAGAAAGCCACACACTTTTCCAAAGTCGGTCCGCACACGTCCCGGCATACGCCTTTCGCTCTCCGGACGGTGGAGCTACTTCGCTGGTAGCCAATAGAACTGTCAAGCGCAACAGTACCAACAAACGTCAGCTGTCACGCGATTACAAGCCCAATCGTCGTGCCTTACACGCGGTGGCTCCGGGGAAACACGGGCACACAATCAACCTACCGCCAGAACTCATCATCAATTAAACGAAATCAATGGCGAGGCGTCGAACAGGATGGGCCGTAGCGGTTGCACCTTGTGCAACGTCGGCCGCGTCGCTGGTGCTGGTCTGTTTCGTTGCCTTTCGCCCTCGAAGCCCTACCCATATTTAAAGGGCCGCAGGTTCCGTACACAAAAAAAAGGCTCCCTCCGTTAAAAAGGCCAATCAATGAAACTGACAGCTAACAATTACCACTTGGCGCGACTTACCACGAATCCTCGAGGATTTGAGATGGCGGCGAGAAAGTCTGCGCGAACTGAACACATTTGAACTTAGCCCAAAAGCCGGAATGCTGACGTCGGCTCGAATGGGTTAACTTGTCGTCGGCGATGGTTGCTTTTCCGATGATGTTTTTCTGCTCGCTGTTGTTGGTCTGTATTTTGCGTGGGTTGCTTAGCCGTTGGCACGATCATGATGACTTTTAGCGGCAATCGATGCAAGCACGCCATTGGAGTTGGTGGCTCGATCGCATGAGTTCGCTTGTGAGGTCGGTGCGAACATGTAGGTGTGGATATGTGAGTGGCGGGAAGAATCAGGATGTAGATTTTGATCAGCACCTGCCGAATTATGAGTGCATCGTGTGCCAAGGGCAAGGGAACCGTAAATACCGTCGGGTCGTTGTCAAGTGTAGTTGTGTAGTAATACGATGAAAATATTAAATTGTTCCACTATTAACCCTACGATGTGTTCTACATTCTTTTTACAAATGTGTACTGAAATTCCCTTTTCTAATATGTACTTTTTAGGAAATGAACATACACATTCATTCATTTATTCGAGATTCTATTCTGTTGGTCATAATGATTTAGAATTATGCTTTTGATGGCATAAATCTCTTTTAGCATCTCAAGGGTTTTCCAATAGTTGTGTGAGACGATCCGCTTGCGAAGCGTTCCATGGACTTCTTATGTACAATCTATGCCACCCACTGCGGAACCGATTGGATTCGTTCCAGCATCCCCGACGGTTGCCTCGACAAAGGGAACCTCGCACACCCACCTCGACAGCTCGGCAGAAGTGAACTGATTTTCCACCTCCGATTGCCCCACCCGATGATTATTGATTGAATGTTTGGATAGCGTTGCACCTCATATCGTTTCTAACGGGAAGGTGAGGGGGAAGGATGGATGGATGGAAGATGAATCGAACATCATCGCAGTGCAGCGACGGGTAGGGCGTTTGGTATTTGGGATCTTCTAATGATAGTTTGTAGTAAAAATGGGGCACCTCTAGGGATAGAGTAATGCACTCGGAAGTGAAACTTTTCCTGCACAAAATCACGATCATTAACGCAGGCACATCCGGGTGGAAGTGGCGGTGAAAATTGTTAGTTCTTTTAATAAAAAAATTGATTACTAATTTCAAACCCGAGATCCACCGTGAGCATACCAACATAAGTTGTTCATTAAATCGAATTTGAATAAATATGAACCACAGCTGAACTGCAACGACCATTTTGAATTGATTGTTATTGATCTAACATTTTACTCCTCACGTCTTTTCGTTACAGTGTTTAAGCGCAGCATCGATATAGGATTGCATTCGGCACCGACACCAAATATAGGATTTTCGAAGGTAAGCTATCCTGGCCCAAGATTTGTCCCTATTCCCACGCACCGCAAAACTGGAGTTCGGCACTAAACGCCTAGCACTCGCCTTCGCCGTTTTTCGTCATCCACCGACGCCTTGCATTAACGGTGCAGCATGTCGTTCGTTAGCGGAACGCAGTGGCTAATTACGACCGCAATGCGGTTGGATTAATTAAACACGCAAGCGGAGGTGAACGCACCCCGTACGTTGTTTCGTCTCACCCCGCTAAAACAAATAAATCCCCAGTACCGTCCGATCGTTTGGTGGGAAAAACACTTTCGTTGCGACCCCGGAAGAGGGCGTACGGGGAGGGAAAAATAAAACGTCGGAACGAAAATGGATCGAGGATGCGAACTCACATCCTAGGTGATTGCCTGTGGAAAGAAGTATTTCGATCGAAACGTTTCATTCATCACCTAATCATCGGATCGGCGTGTTTCGTGGCGGATGTGGGAGGATTTGTGGCAGAAGAAAGCGGCTGTGAAAACGCCGGTTATGAATGAACTGGCCGCCCCGATGGGATGCCGTGTGATTCCTTGTCGCGGAAGCGGCCCGGTTTTTTTTTCTGCTCGGCAGCGTCGTGGCCACAAAAATCAATGTCGAGCTGCGGGAGGAAGCCAACCGGCGATGCATTGTAATTATAATTGATCGATTTTCACATACGATCGAGTGCCGCCCCGGGTGGTGTTGAGGAAGGAACGGAAGGGAGGAAGAGGAAGAGGAGGGAGAGGCTAAGTGTGGGCATCCATGCTAACCGGCACCGGGGGTGGTTTTGTTTTGGTTCCCATGCGTTGGGATTGAGGTTGGCTTGCTCTTCTGCGCGATGGGCTGGTAACGAACCCAAACGTGACATGCTGCTGATTGAGGCTGGTTTTCGGCGGTAAAAGGCATGGCGGAAAGGTCGCTGGGAAATTGGAGCAGTTTCTTGACGGGGTGTTGAGAGGCCCGCTAGAAAACCTGGCCAGCCGTTTGACGTCATGCGAGCCTGCGTTAGGAGTTCCTGCTGCGAGGTTCATTGATTCGTTACTTACAACGACGTGCAACAGTTTCAATCTCACTTCAAAGTTGTTCATTTGGGCTTGATTAATCCTTATCTTGTTTATTTTTGACATTTTTCTTATTTTTTTCGAATGGTTATAATGAAATTTAGGAAAGTAACATGAAATAGATTCTGTTTCGAGAGTTTTCTTGAATTTAGATATTTAAATAAACATTATATTTTCTTTCAAAATAATTTGAACCTTTTTCGGCTCGGTTCGGTTGTCAAAGTAACAAGGGGATGAATTGAAAAAGAAAAACAAAAAAACATATCCCCAACAACAATTATGAATCGTTCTTTCAGTGCCTTGTTTGCATAATGAAAACAAATACTAAACGTCAGACAATAACTATATCATTCCCTATACAAATTGGTTCGCATTTCCTTTCTCCGCGAACCAGGCAAGGGGATAAGGAGGATGAGACGGTGTGGTTCGAAGTAAAGACATTAAAGGGAAGGACCTGCGCAGCGGCTGGCTTCGATGATTGATTTCCTATTTCAGCTGTTGTGTGGCCAACGTACAAAAAAAAAACGAAAACCGTTCGCTGTTGCTTAGGCTTAGAGGTCCGACCCAACACATTGTACGATCGGTCTAGGTCGCGGTGAACCATTCACTCACGTGGGGCTAGACGTGATTTATGAGGCGCTCGTTTGCGGGCGCACTTCTTCGTTACTATAGTTGCTGCTCCTCGAAACCGCCAACCTCCAAACCGTCGCGCATCCGCAACACCGAAGACGTTCTGCATGGATCTTGTGAAAACAAATAAATGTTGACGTTCCTCTCCGGAGCGCAGAAATTCACTTTCACAAATCCCATCCCTCCGGAGTGCTTTGCGTTGGTGGTGCGGTGCGGGACGCTGGGCTGGAACTGGAGCATTTCCCAAACGCACGCAGAATGCTGCCTTATTTGGGTAGGGATTTTCGGTGGTTGTTTTACTGTTTTCTTCTGCTCCGGCCAGACATGCGAAATGGATCGCCATCGAAACGGGGCTTTGTTTTCGACGATCGTACGCGCTCGTGGTGTCGGAAAAGAATTACACGGAAATCATCACATTACCACTTTAAAGCTTATCTTCGCTGCAGGCTCCTTCTTTAGCTCCGTCATCTTTTGTTCCATCGTATGTGTGCGTGCGTGTGTGTATGTGTTGTTTGTTTGGTTGTTGTTTTGCCTCCACGATGGTGCGTATGAAAAGGGATCATTTTCATCCCATCTCCCATTCTCGGCGCGGATTCTTATGTTATCGTCACAGACGAATAAAGCTTTGGTTAAAGTTTTGGTAGGACCACTTACTCTTCGATGTGGAGATTTCATTATTTATCTTCACCAAACTGAAAGCTTTTTGATCAGTCGTGGTGAACTAAGCGGTTTGCTTGAGGTATTTTGTTTATATTCTTTGTTGGTCAATACTTCTCCTAAGGTAAAGTATACAATGTATCTGTTAATTCGTTTGCTTGCCAAGATTTTCCTCCGCGTCTTAATTTGGTGCAAAATGAGTGCAACCTTGTAGCAGTTTCCTCGTTGTTGTCTGAATGGGAATGCAATTACGAAAAGGAACAATTGCTTTGTTGGAGAAGTGGTTAAAACGTCATGGGAATAGAATCATTTCATGATTGTTGGCATGTAATTCATGCCTTATTTTTTCCGTATTTTAAAATTTATAGAAGTTTGTTTTTATGGAAGAAAATATTTTCATTCTTCTAAATATTACTCTAAATGTAGTGAATCTTATGCATAGAATTTTTGTTAGATTTATTTGACAAACAAAAAACTATTCTGGCAAGCTTCGGAAAATTCAAGCCTAACGTTGCGATTTCTCGGCCACGGTATAATCGATTAGCTCACGCAACCTGTCCAACGTTGATTGCCACTTCCACGTGCTGGGATGTCGTCCGCAAACGCACGGCCAGTGATTCGCAAGGTATACATCCCGTAATTACAATCGAATTACTTTTTCTTCCCAAATCAAACGGGCGTGAAAGCGTCGCATTGGTTGCCATTTTTTCTTTCGCTATCGGTTTCGTCTTTGCGATGGAGCGAGCGCGATTAGCGTACTGCAATCACCCATTCGTTCGTTCGTTTCATTCGGTTCATTCATCCATTCGACCGATCGATTTCCTGTTTCGAATGGAACTTCACTCTCCGTCAACGATAATCGGCCTTCGCTACTTTCCGAACATAGAGCACTCCGCCCAAAGTCCTGAGGCTTAGCGTCAAGAAGGTTTTCATCAAACCCGCTGGTCGGGAAGAGAAATAATCAGCACCGAAGACGCAAAACAAAATCAATCGAACGAAAGCGACCTCGCGCTGTGGCTTACCTCCGTCCGAGGCCTTTAACCATTGACGAGTTTGGCGGAGGAAAAAGTTGGGGCCTGTAAAACGTTCACCGCAGTCACATTTCCTAAAGCGTCTAATGGAACGATTAATCATAATCTCCTACTTCTCACCGCTAGCCGCTCCATTGGCACTCCATCCACCGCTTTTCCAGCCTGCCCTGGCAGCCAATCAATACTTACTCTCGTTTGTGATTGGGTGGCCACTTCGCGACTGGCCATGGGCGACTGCGCAAAGGGAATCCCTTTTTTGGGGCGGAGGTCGCCGGATCGGTTTCTTATATTTATTGCATTAACAATGAATTTATCATCCGTCTGGTCGGGACACCGGGCAACGGTTGGCCTCCGAAGAGTCTCCGGAGCACGGGCCAAATAGAAATATCCCAGCGGCCAGCGACGACCACGGCGATGGACAATAGAGCCCCACACGATGATGGGTCCGAGGGTCATCGGGTTCTGGCTGGAGAGAACTGTGGGCAACCTCGGCGTCACATCGGAGCCTCATATGGAGCCAGGGCCGTGGAGAGTCGGTTGACCACATCAAGTGATGTCTAGCATGCCCATTTATGGTTCCGGAATGATGCGAGCTGGTGTGCTTGAGATGCATATTAGTTATAAACATTATTACTCATCTATTAGTTTTTATATTGGGAAAGATTTGATTTTTAAATTAAAAGGGATGTAGTAGTCTATTCTACCATCCAAAATCCCTGGTTTGGAATACAGAAGATGGTTATAACTAAATCTGTCAATAGATTTAAAATAAAATTATGACACTTAAAACGCTTCCTTTACTGTAAAAATATGTTTTCTGCATGCCAAAATCTAACACCGAAGGAAGCTGAAAACTGGCACACACATTCTGCTACAGCAACACCACAACTGACCCAGTTTCCACGGTCTTCTGCGGGCTCGGCGCTGCTTGCCAATGCATAAAGCCACAATGCGCAACCTAGAAAGACTCTTCGTAACTTCAGATTTCTTCCTCGCGGTTGTTCTGCTCGAGCGTGGCTTCGTTGCCTGCTTGCTTTTGGTTTATGCTTTCAAGTTATGTTTTCGTACATTGCGGACACACACGAGCAGAAGGGAAAATAACTCACGAAAGGCATTGTTACGTGTGGCGGGATGAAAGGGATACCCTAGCCCGCGGGTGGAGGATGCAGGGAGGTGTGATGGAAATCCATTTTTACGGTATGTTATGTGTGTTGACATGCGTTGCCCCGGGTATTTATGGGATATTGTAATGATTTCCAACAACACCGGGGCAATGTTATGGTTTACCTGAAAGGATGTTATAATTATTTCAAAGAAAACATAAACTTTTGGATGATGTGCGGTTGTAATGAAAGCCAATATTTTTACAAGGCAAACATAAGCATTTGACAATCGTTCTCCCTTTACGAGTTCTAAGGAAACGGCTTACACATCCAATTCATCATTGCCATACAACGTTGTTTGCGGTTGATCCATGATCAGAGATATTGGGATTTTCCAATAATTCACCCATCGTTCGATTGTACTTTGGTAGTGCAATTTAAAACAAAAGTATGCGATGATAAAAGAAGGGTAAATCCCCAGCAAGCGGAAGCTCGAAACCGATGCTGGTGGGATGCACTTCGGGTTTAGCGCGGCGTCCCATCGATGACAAATTACCGATGGCTCAGATGGCAATAAATTGCAGGCTGAATTCTCCCGGATATGATCTGGGGAGATAAAACGAGAGTAATGGTGATTGCAGCAGTCGATGGGAAGGTTGTTTTTGAAATTTTATTCTTGGTTGAGAAGATAATAGACGCGTAAAAGTTTAGTTTATAAGATATGGTTCGTTTACACAACGTTATTTATTTTTGTGAGAAAAATCAACGATAGAAATGCATTTGAGCAACAAAATTGTGGGTCGTGAAGTTGTTTTCACATAGCAACAGCTGCAAAAAGCAATGTAACAAGTAGGACAAAACTAAATTGCACTGTTTCCCAAACATTGGCTGGTGCATGATGTGCTGCACCTTGGGAGACTTAGTGGAAAATATAGGAGAACATTTGGAAAAATCGTAGTGCAGTGTACGGTGTCTGTAACTACCCAACGGTGCCGCATATCCTCGCAGTTGCACACAAAATCACATGCAATCATCTCGTTCGCGGATCGATAATCGATTATTGTTTACTTTTATTTCATCGACAATGATCCTTCCCGCTGGCCCACTCCTTAGCGGGACGCTCTTTCTTCGCCATATATTACACGACCATTATTCGCTCAACCGAGCGCTCCTAGCGAACGGGTGCGCGCCGAGGGTGGAAAAATTGCTCAACCCACAGTCAATAGATTTATTTATTTCTACAACTGTTGCATTGCATCAATTACGGTTCCCATTATGCCTGGCGCTGGCTAAGATTTGTCGGAGTCGGTAATGGTTCCGTTTCTTTCACTTCTGCATCTTGATCTGGGTGGTTGAATAGGAATGGTTAGATGGAGGGAGGAGAAGGAGAGAAAAACGAGCACACAGATGGAATCGATCGGATGGCAGCTACTCGAGAAGCTATTTCGTGTGCCCGATGGGAAGATCTTTGATCGATTATTGTTTTCAAAAGGGAATCGATCAACGGGGATGGATCTTAACGGGGGAGAAAACACGAAATGGATTAGAGGATGATTGGAGTCTTACGCTTGCAGTCATCAAGATCGTTGTTGTCATGGGAACTATTGTTTTGCAATCGAGAAGTCGAGAAATTATCCTGAATTTCAAATTGTAGAGTTAATTGTTAAAAATATCCTTAACTGATAAATTTGATACCTCAAAATTTGAACTAACCATATTTGAAATCCTCTTCGTTTATGTTTTATTGTAAACACTGGTTGTTTGACCCGCCAAAATAATGTGGCCCATCTTAAGCAAACAGGCTCCGAATGTTTCATTCATAAATTAATCATCCACAAAGACATTTACCGTCGTCTTTTGCGTATAGACGAGCCGTGTGAAATTCGCAAGACTAACAGAAAAGTGGAGTGGATAAAAGAAAAACAGCTAGTAAATATACAACAAATAATCCTCGTCTAAACCGACTTCAAAGAGATATTGTTAAACCCGGTTCGCCAATTTCGACATTCGCGAATCGGCCATGTTTGTCGACCGAATTGTTCCACTCGGCCACCGTCAGGATTTTTGATTCCCACATTTGTGAATTTGGTTTTATTTTCTTTCATTCTGTAACACTGGGAACGATCCCAGCGGAGGCCAGGAAAAGTCCCCGGTCGGGCTGAGACATGTTTTCGTCACATGTGAAATGTCCGTTCCCAAGGGGAATGGAGGCAGTATAGGGGACAGAAAAAGAAAAGCCCAAGAGTTAAGATAAACCAAATAAAAGCAATCATATGCGCCACCGTGTCGCGGAATGGCGGATTATGTGATGTGATGAGTTGAAAGGCTACGGAGGCGTCCATTTCGGGACGTTCGGGGTCCGTCGGTCCCGTGTGAACGTACTCATCGGTGCGTACAGGTTGGGGGGGGGGGGGGAGGGGGAGGCTTTTCGGTGGGCGCGCAAAACCCCCAAACCGAACGGTGCTGGCGTTCTCGACCCCGGAATGTCACTCGGAGATTGATTTGATTGGGAAATTTGATGATTTGTCAGGTTTACGTAAGTGGCCGGCCGACAAATGACGGCATGTCAAGCGCCTCGGTCCGCGCGATCCGGTTCGGTGGAGGATTTAAAATATTGATTTCCTTTCCCCCCCCCCCCGTCGCCCGCACGGGAAGAACTATTTAATCGCCGGTTGTTAGACCGGCTCTCCGGTGGCGGGACCGGAGTTATTAGTTGTGTCCTTTTACTGCAGTTCGTTTCTAGTATTTTTCTTCGTTGTTGTTGCTATACGCTTCGTTTCGTTGTTCCATTTCAGGCACTATCTGGATTCCTCATGATGCTTACGCAGAACGGGAAGCTGCTGTACATTTCGGATAATGCCGCCGAATATCTTGGTCACTCGATGGTAAGTCCGTGCCCGGTTCGATGAGTCATCAGCTGGTATTATTAGTATTCTTCTTCGACTTCGTAGGTTTCGTAACCCCAACCGATTCATTAACTCCAAAAACAATCGCTTTAATGCAGCTTCCCCCCCGGTAAAGGTGGCTACCGGGCTTTTGGAAGTGGCCAAAAAAATGAGTTTATTTGGGCGGAGGATGGGATTAACTGGGATGTTTGTTGGCCACGGTCTTGAAATGTCAAAGTATATCGGATTCCCATACCATCCGGTCTATAAATTTGGTCCTATTTCGCTATTTAACATTAATCATTTGCTGTGACTAATTTATTTTTTTCCCGGTCGGACTAAATCATCGCTCCTAAGTCTTGCAAATGGAAGGCAACAATGAATCATTAACAATACGATCGAAATTTTACTGAAAAAAATTGTTAAAGAAACAATTGGTACAAAAGACTTCAACAAGCGACGAACGGGCTTCACGTTGGATCACTTTTAAGCATGTTTTCGACCATCTAGTGTCCATCAAAGAAGAGAGGACAACTTACATCGTAGCATAGCACCGATCCGTTGTGGAAAAACTCCCACCAAGTGCGCACCAATTTCATTTCGAGCACGTAATCGGATCAGAATCCACTTTCCGCATTGTAAATATCGCGTTAATTGCGTGCTCTGAGGTGGCGTTCGTCGCTCTGAAAACCTTCCTTCCGGCGAACCAGTTAGGATGGGGGTAAGGGCTTTCCAACAGCGTCATCCCTGAAGCGCGATGAGCTCCGTTTTCCCCCGCTTGATAGCGCACAATTTACAATGCATCCAGTGAGCGAAAGAGCGAGAAATCTCCTTCGAAAACCCGCACAGTAGGGACTCGATACGGGATCCCCGCTGTGGGGAGGCCCTGTGTGGGGATCGGCACCGGGTACCTTCCATCCAGGGCGTAAAGGGCAGCCGTTAAGGGGGGTGCAGCATAAATCCCCGTTCGCGCCACAGAAGGAACCCGATGGACGATGGACACTGGGCAGCATCCTGGTGGTGTAGCGTGAAGTCGCGCCAAGGCGAGAAAGATATCATCTTAAATTTCGCACCACGGCAATTTGTTAAAAAGCGCATCCGATCATATTACAATCCCGCGCCACCCTCCTCTGCCCCCACCCCACTGGGCAGTGTGGCCACGGGAGGTGGGAAGGTGAATCGACGCGCTTCCTGGGAAACAATTTCGGAGTCACCTCTTGACTCCTTGACGCTGACGACGGACCCATCCACAGGCCGATCTTTCGCGGCGAGCTGTCTTAGCGGCTCGCGCAAGTCTCGTGCGCTCGTGAAATATGATTGTTTTGATGTTTGTTTTGTTCTTGTTATTATTGTTGTAGGTAGGTTGTTCATGGCGAAGTACCCCCCACAAGCGGTTGGAGGTCGAGGAGTACATCTTTCTTGCCTTTACGTGATCCTTTTACAGAAAAAAACACAAGGGAAAAGAAAAAAAACACTGCGCCGATGCAGCGTCCGAAGGTGTCGGGCTCAAGAAACCTCGATTGAAACGAGGCATGAAAGAGACAGACAGGGAGAGAGAGAGGAAGAAACCTACTTCAAAAATATGATTATGTCTGGCAAGATTATTGTGAAGTGTCAGGGCGCACACCGCGAGCAGCTGTTGCGTGTCTCGATTAAACGGGCAAGCGTTGGAATCCCTTTTTTCCGGAACCGAGGGCTCGAAATGACGAAACTCGCATCAGAATCAAATCTAGAATGACTTGGAAACCCGGTTGACCAGGACTGCTTCTCCATGATGCTGGTGAAAAGTGCAGAAAGGGGTGAACGGGAGAGAACGGGCACTAAAGGGCTCCGGCGTGAAGGCCTCGGCAGGTCAACGAGGTGCGATAACGAGGTGTGAAGCGGAAAACAAATCAACCAGCGTTGGCGAAAATTTCCCCATCAACTGTTGGATGCATGTTGGATTGTTTCTTACCGATTTTGGCTTGGTTCGTTTGTGTGTGTGTGTGTGTGCTAACGTGTCCCGGCTGGACGCCTGGTGGCGATGGACAGGACACTTCACCCATGAGAGGCCCCCGCTGGCGTAATGGTGCAAATGCCGACCCCGATGCTAACGATAATGGATTGGCTTTTAATATTGTTCGCCCCGTTTCAGCTCCGTGTCCGGGAATGCAAACGAAAAACCGGAGGTGTTGCGCCAACGGACGTCCGTTGCTGTTTTCGGTCGAACGAATGACGCACGGTTCCCACCCGTGGTGTGACGGAGCAATTTGCATACCTCCCGTGTGCATTTCGGGCCCGTCCGTCAAATGCAGCTCAACGGGCTGATAAACTTATTACGAAGTGCTCGCGAGCTTCGATTTGGAATCCCGACGAAAACATCAACGAGCCAACAAGGGAGTGAAGGTTTGATTTAGGGGAAAAAAATCCCTCTGGAATTTCGATTCCTCCTAGGAGAAAATCATAGCCCCTAGGAAAAAACGTGCGGATCGATCCAACTACGTGGATCAATATGGGTGTGAAAACCGCAACCGTGATGCAATGCGCTTTTCTCTCGTGCATCGATTGGCATTCCGGCACAGACGGGAACATTTTCTAATGAGGACAAACCCCCTTCAGACATACACACGCTGTTGCGCAGGTATCGATAGCATTCAAAGAAACCGCAACCGCCACCAACACCACCACTAATACCCGACGGCAAAGATCGGTCGGTGGTCAACAAATTGGCGTTTCAATTTATTTTCACGCCAAATTGGGCACGGGAGCGCAATTTGCCTAACCGCAGGTGTAACCTCGAACACTCGTGGGAGACCTCGCACCAAACCGAGGAGGTGCAGCTGCAATCAGACGTCCAGGTGATTAGCAATTTTCATTACCATACACCATCCACGGCAGCACCAGAAAGATAAGCCAGCTAATCTTCGCTGCATCCTTGAGGCGTTGATTGAAATGATTAACCAGCACGCTTTGATGCTTGACTCCCTGTCAATGGAGGTGAATGAGTATAGAGGGAAGTATGCTGTTAATTGAATATAATCCCTTTGTAGCATCTGCAAAACGATGTTAAAGGAGCGAACAATTTCGTCCGGAGCGTTAGTGAGGCGCAATCATTCCTCGACACAGACATATACATGCACGAAACACACGATCGTTTCGCGAGCATGCATATAGCAAATGTCGGTAGATCACCAAGAAGCAACTCATCTTCCCCGCTCCTTTCCCGAGCACGGAGGAGCACATTATTCAAATTCTCAACGGCTGTCAGGCCAACCGGTGACATCTCTATGCTGATTGCGGTGGAGGTTTGGGAGAGGGAGGAACCAGAAGCATACCGTCGGTACCGTATCGTTGTTCGCTTTACCGCACCGACCGACAGTGCCCCACGGTGGCCTATGTTTCTTTCCCACCTCGCCGGCGGGAGGTTACAACAAACCTTGACGAAACATTCTAACAACATGGCGCGTCGGCAGCGGATTTCGTTTCGTGCAAATGTCCCACGTTTCCCAGCCGAATCGGTAGGGACGATCGAATCAATGCCTTTCGATCGCATCGATGCCCATCCCAATTGTCACTCAACTGCCAGGTGAGCAACCTCATCAGCTGAGGGGAGAAATATCTCCCATGTATTGACACCATTAGCTCAACTCGGTGATGCGTTGTTTATGTTGACCTCATTTTCTGTGGTGAAACGTCAGCAAGGATCCAACGCCATTAAAGTCCGTCTTCCATCTGTCATGCAGCAGTTCATTCCGATCGAAGGAATCTTAAAATGCGTAAACACTGCCGAATGGTGTGCAGCTCGATTCAATCTCGAAACCAGGATGTTACAAACTATGAAGTAGTGACTCCGGGTTCGTCTTCTACTGCCCTGAGTCGTTGCGTCCATTTTTGTCGCTGCCATTTGTTGCGATATATGACGTCCGGGGGTGCTGCAGTAAACTGCGCCGCTGACGAGGAAAAGCTCATTTGCATAAACGTTTCCACGGGGTTCGGGGGAGGGAAAAACCTTCGTAACGACACACGTATGACACGCTGCAAACTTCACCATTCCGGGCGAACTCTGCCCTTGTCTACGAAACATCTGTTCCGGTAAGGAGACAAACCTGGCCGTACCCAAAGCTCGCCCTTCTCCACTGGAGGCTGGATTTGGGTCGCTTGACTTATGCGTTCTCTCCTTCTCTCGTTGTCTTTTTGTTTCACGTTATTCCTAACCCGCTTCGCCGTACATTATCCGTGCTGAAGTCGTATGCAGTTGAACTATGCAAAAGGTCATAGTCCAACTTTCTGGGAACAGCCAATTCCACGGGGAACGGTGCACTGGAGGGTGGGCGGGAGACGACGTTACATTAAGTGTGATAATGCTACGAAGCGCGCACCCCGGAGTCTGCTCCCGCGGGACCAGTTGCGTCCGAAAATGATTGTTCTCCTCGTAGCCGCGCCAAAACTGTTAAGATTGCGTAGCTGTAAGCAGTACGTCCGTCGCCATCGGGCTGCTGCCGGCTGCACATGATAAGTGGCAGGGAAGTACGTGGTCCGAGGTTATGCGCAGATTTTAAAGCATATTGTATGCTAAGTACAACCCTACACTCTCCAGCAGGAGCGAGCGGGAAAGCATCAGGCCCTTTTCCAGCCGACCGGTATGTCCCCATGTATCATAATATGCTGCCAGGCGACCGATTGGAGTGGAACCGTGGAAGAATAGCTACCCCCGAAGGGCCGGCCACGCTCCCGCAAATGCAAAATACGTGCACCGGTGATACTTACGGTGAGATATTAGCGTCAAGAGTGTCGCCAGGCGTTGCCTCTAGTGCATTTTCCTGCGTGCCAAAGTTTCCCACCTCGTGCGTGCGAATGACAGGGGAGTTTGCTGATAGTTCGTACGATCAAGCTGTGCGTCAACATAAAGGAGGTGGTTGAGTGTTGTTGAGGCAGCACCCTTTCGGGTGTAGCGTCCACGATGTTGTCCAACAGTTTGAGGACTTCCAACGCCAAATAGGGTGTTTGTAACACCGTAAGCCGCATTTTGAGAATATCATATATCAAATAATACTAACTAATCGGAATAATTACGTGTAGCTCCCCAATATTTCCCAACGATACAATTATGCGCACAATTAAATGCCTGTTTGATTCATTTATTACAGTAACTGCTTATAAAATTCGTACAAAGTAGGTAGGAGTAGGTATCACTAAATTTGGTATATCGAAACACTTGCATTTGAATAGTTTTACAATTTAATTGCCTTCGACTGTAACTTACGGTACATTAAAATAAATATATATTTCTACCATGTTGCTAGTACTATTACCTACTAAATATTTAACAAAAGTAATCATACATTTAACCTACAATCAAGAAAGATAATTCGTGTGTGAAAATGTTAGTAAATAACTCAATGTTTTGAAAAACACAGCTTCTATCAGCTAGTATTAGTTATGGGAAAATAATTTTAAATGTTTCTAGTATGCAAATTTTACGAGTTTCAAGATGACTTCACGAGGAAAATTTGCTACTTTTTCTGGTCATCGTTTTAACGTTGGTTCAATGTGTGCTTAACCCTTCTCGAACCCACCGACCAGAGCGTCGGATGTTAAATCAACAAACATCTGCACGTGGTTGACAATCAATTTCCCAGCCCGCCAGTGCCAGCCGTCGATAGCCGAATCGATTGCAATCCTCCGGGTACGGTTATGAGTCGTTTGAGGACTCACCGTTCAGCCTCAGGAGGGCCCCCGGCGGTCGTGAAGCGGCTGCGACAACCGGACAACTAACGACCAATTAATAGACACGTTAATTTATGTTCTAACGATGCTGGTGCGGTTTGGGAATAGAAAAGTATCGGGCGGAAAGATACCACCGCACAGCGCGCACAGTTGTCGTCGCGGCTTTTCATGCTTATCAGCGCAACGGTGCCGGCTAGATCGATGTCCCCCGCTGCCTTCCCCTCCCCCGGGGGCGTCCGGACGGCACGTCCGAGGCTCATTAGGCATCGCAATCGCATCACGGTGTGCCGCGCAGCCGTGAAACCGGCGATCGAGTCGGTCGGGCTCCTCGAGTGACCCATTCGCACGAGATTGGTGTCTCGTAGGTGCCGCTGTGGGGTTCGTCGCCTGCGGCCGGGGCCGATTTCTCCTTGCGCGATGGATTCGGTTTCAGCGCGCGGAACGGCGCAACGAGCGCACTTGCGCGGATTGTTTGCGCGCAGCCTGATTCACGCTGATAACATCTTTGCTTTGGGTTGTTGTGATTTTTTTCTCTCCTCTCGCCGTTCCGTAGGCTCCTTCAGCTTACCTTCACCTTCGGTCCTCCCCCCTCCCCGGCGACATGGAAGGTGCCCTTTTTGTAGCTTGCGCTTGGTGATGATGATGTGCACACGGATCTCGCGGATTTGGCCGGTTTTGAATAAATATAAATAATTCACCCACCGAACGATCTAACGAACGGTTTTGCGAATGGCACTAGGAATGCGTGGAAAACGGGTTGTGGCGGCGGCGGCGAAGGGAACCGGGGTGGCGGGAATTGGCGAGTTTAGGTCAGCATACGTCAATAATCCACTGCTGGAACGGAATACTGAGAAACGCGCGGGCGCGCCAATCCGCCGCGAATACTCGTGAGACCCCGTCGATTGAGGTTAAGGTTAAGGCACAGCAGCATGCAAACCGACGAGGCTCGCTCGTTCCGTTCGAACCGCTCGCAAACGGTTCGCAGTGTCTCGCTGGGAAGAGTGGTAGCTTAGGTAGGTCGGCCACAGACCAATGCTTCCGAAACCGAAAGTGTCCCCAAGCAGTGGGCAAGGTCCAACCGTTCCTGGGTCTATTTTCCAACGGGTTTGCAACCCCGGGAGGAACATGGAAATGTGGTGACATTTAACGATGGCGTATTCTAGCCGGTGTGGAGAATTCCAGCGACGCTTTTTGGCGGCCATTTACGATGTTCATGCTGGGAGTGGTACCGTCATTTCACAGCAGGAGATAGAAATCCCTTAGAAGGGACAGTGGCTTGACACAGTTGACAAAGTAGTGCTTTAGCTGCAAGAATCTGCTGTTATGACCAGTTGCTCGAGGGATCTACGCTATTCCTAGCAATTCCTTCAAAGTAAGGATTATTTTCTTACAGTAGACAATTTTACTATCAGTCATTGATACACCAAATAGGGATGGATCGTCGAAGCACTTGTAGGCTGTGTATTTGAATTTTGAATATGATAAAGTTTTATTTGTCAGCGTTTGCAAACGAGAGACATAATTTATCACTGCATACAACACACTAGGACATTCGATTAACAAGAGCTTAAACCATACAAAGAAACCAAAACAAGAATGTGCAAAATCGAACAAAAACAATAAAACCGACCCTTTCTAATCGCCTCTTCACTCCGCTCAAAGCCGATCAACGTCGGTGCAACAAGAAGCTCACCGCAGCAAATAAATAATGCTCAAAGACGAACGGTTGCTCGTTTCTTTTTTATAGTTTACTCATAAACTTCTAAATTATGTCACCGCACCGAGCTAGAAACGTAGATTTATTGCATTCGCTCCAGCTAATGGCTCAACCTCGGGCCTAGTGCTAAGCCGAAGTCATTTGCAACGGAATTTTGCATGATAGAAAAAGAGAAAAAAAAATCCATCCAGCCAAGGCTTAAGGAAACCACAACCGAATCCTATGCAAGTTGTACAAAATTGACCAAAAAAAAAAAAAAAACAACGGTCTGCTTAGAAGCTTGGCAGCCCACGGTGCGGTGCTCCCGGAGAGCTTGCCTAAGTAGCGAGATAATTAATTGGTGTTCCGGCAGTAAATCTACTTAGATCCATCGGCTTACGGACGGCCGGCCGGTCCCGGGCGCATTCGCTCCTTTTCGTATGCTATTTTGTGCTAATGCACTCTAGCGATGCAAAAGAAACAAAAACGGATCATTGTGTCCCCCCCTTTCTAGCCAAAATGATGAAGGAGATACAAATAAATATTGCCAAACAGCAGCTTAAAAATATTACAATCCTTTCGGGAAAATGGGCATTTCGATCCAGTTTGTCAAATTTAAGATTGTGTAAATAGACTAAAAATGGAAGTTAAATGGAATAATGTATTACATTAAACTTATTAAAGGTGCATAAAGCTATACATATTTAGTATATACCTTGTTTTGTTTAACAGTGGAACTCCGAACTAAATGAAAACCAACCACTTCTATTCGCGGCGAACCTTAGCTAAACCTCCGTGTCTAATGGACTTTGTGCCAAAACATCGTTCGGACGAAGCCTAATCCTAGGATTTCGCAAGTCAAACAAGTTCAACAGAATAATAGAATTAATGCTTTGATGTGTAGCAAAAATAATCCTATTCACTGTTTCCCGGCAAAATCCTGCTTGAAGAAGCCGTCCAGCTGGAATATGTGCGAGCTGGAAGAACGTATAGCAACCACTGGCTGGCGGTATTCGAACGAGGCGCTATAGCAGAACCGGAAACCAACGTGTGTCTCCGCATCCGCTCCGGGAAGGTGTTATATTAAATTACACTCGATTATTTTACGATTACGGGCAGCAAATGGATATTACTACTTCAAGGGGTTGTAGGAGTTCCGAAGGGGAAGACGGGGCCGTTTCACTTGGCTTCGCGCTGCCGAAGACGGGTTGGCGCTTTGGCGGGCAGCGTAGGCAGCCAATAAATGATTGCTCACAATCATAATCACCGCTAATCGGGTCTGCATATAATAAACAGAATAATAAAACCCGCTCCTGCTTCGTCCGGCCGGCTTCCTCCACTTCCGTGTGGCCCCCCCGTAGCGCAAGAAGCGATTGATCGGTTTCGACCGCTCGCTGGCGTAAATAAACGTTCATTTGCGCGCGCGCGGGACGAGAGCAAGCTTTCGCGAACCGCCAGGTGACGCGTTCGGGCCTCATGTGGGGCAAAAGGCACGCTGCGCAAGTGCGCCAACATACGAGCCACCGTTTGCGCAGGTTCTGCGCGTGCCCCGCGATGCGTCATTTGTCACGCCGTTTGCCGTTGCGGTTGTTTTCTTTCCCGCGCGCGCTTCTCGTCGGGTGGTGATTTTCTCCTTCGCGATGCTCGCTTTAATTTCATGCCAGCTTCATTCGATTGCGAACGGGACGTTGCTTCCGATGATCGGGTTACGTGATTCGTTTCGCACAGGCTTACGTTTGATTTCACACGGTGGTTAGTTGTTAAATCTAAGAATACTTTGGAGAAGGTGGTATGCAGCTTCGAGAAAATGAAAACGGTGTTGGATAGATTGATCGTTTTAGAAGAATTGATGATGAAGCGATTAAAATTTCTTAAAATTAATAAAATAATAAAATAGCAAATAAACACAACTAACTTTGAAATAATTTAAACAATCATTTCCACCTTGTTTCATAACCATGATTATTTATTTCTAACAATTTTGTTTAATCCTCAAAAGCACAACCACTGCAGAATTATATCAAAAACAAAAAAATACAGCATACAAATGTAGTTTTATAACGTGTGAAATGGAACAACTTCTGCTATCAATGCATTAGACATGAAAATGCAGCAAACGGGCAGCGATCGATCATAGATCACTATGATCTTGATACTGCTATCTTTGAAGGATATCTTCTTCTTGGCGTAACGACCTCTTGGTCATGCCTGCCCGTTAAGGGCTTACTAGACTTGTTTTTCTGTTGTACGTGGATAGTCAGTCCTCTCGTACAGGAGAGGGTCCAGTCTCGGTTGGGATTCGAACCCACGCCGTCGAGGTGGTGAGCCCCGGCGCTCATGGGCCGATTTTCTAACCGGCGCTACCGCTCGGCTGTCGCGGACCCCCGCGAAGGATATCATATTAATCGAAACATGCAAGATTCGCGTCAGATTCGCGGGACATTTCAATCACCCAGTGCACGCAAGTCGACCCTGCCCCTGGCCTGGAGTGTAGTGGAGTGTCCTGTCAAACACCACTCCAAACGTCATCCATTAGTTATCATTTATACGCAAACGATCAGCGCACAGGTCCTGCCTCATTTCCATTCTTCCCCGGGACATGGAGTGAACTCCCACGTAAATTGCCATCCAACCTTGAAGAACTTCGCATATGCAATGCACCCATCGCCGGTTTCATCAATCAATCTCGACGTGGTTGGCACAGCTTGCCTTCGGGCTTGTCCTTGGTTCCCCTTTTTTGCATTTTCTGAAACGGCCAGGAAACCCCGCTGGATGGGCCACGGAAGACATGTTCATTTGGACTGCGGCCGTCATGAATCTGTCAAAAAACAAGTGTCTCCACGGCGTATGGCTTCCGAGCGGGGGAAACCGGGGTGAGGGCTGCATCTCGCGCGGGGTACATTTCCGTTCCGTTAAGGCTCGCACCTAAAAATAAAAACCAACCCAAACTCTCCCGGCTCCGAGGCGGCAAGTTGTGCGCGGTGACAAATGTGCCGCAGGGAAATTTATGAACGTCCCCGTAATAAATCGAACCCGTTCCGGCGTTCGGCCAGAATCTGGGGTTTCGTACAAACGGAACGCAAATCGAACGAACCAAAGTGCAGCGTCGGTTCCGTTAGCCAAGTGGTTCAGCGCAGTGAGCGAGAAGCGGGAGAGGACCGTGCGACATGTTTCCAGCGCGGTGTCATGTTCGATCGATTTTTACGATCATGTTTGGTCGATGTTTTTTCGGTTTCGGAACGCTGGGACCGTCGAGGACCGCGAGCGCTTTGATGCCGGGGCGAAGGCGAAGGGCACATTTCTCCGGAACGCAAACCGAACATGGCATGGGGTGGTTAAAACGGTGTCAAACAAACGGCCGGGCAGGGTGAGCTGAACGCTGGCAAGGCGAGGACCGCCATGGTCAAATCGATCGGATGAAGTTATTTCGCTTTCGATGGACGTTACTGTCCGTTCGAATCAGTATGCGGATGATAAAAAATTGAAGGCTTACTAAAGAAGTTGCAGAAAGTCTAAGTCGACTGTCGTGGGGAACTAATTTTCAAATTTGCGTACCTTTCTTACGTTTCCACTTGATCAAGATTGTTCAAATTACAGTATGAACTAATCCTGCAATGGTAGTGTTTTACAGAAAGAGAGCGGTGGAACAGCTTTAATCCATCTTGCAAATGAACCAATCACTCCAGGACCGACGTAATTACACACGTTACCATGGCAGAGTGCCGCTCATCTATCAACACTTCTTTTAATCTCGGGATAATAATTAACCACCCCGGTACCATAATGATCTCACTTCCAAGCTGATCGTCTTATCGCATTTCACCTCATTTTCGCTGGTGTTTGTTCGCTGCCCAACACTGTTATTACGCTTCCATTCGCGCTCGAAGCTTATCGTTAGTGGATTGTAAACGTTCGTAATGGTGCCACTATTAAGGTGCAGAAATAGGCAGTGCGTTATTTAACACTAAGCCGCCGGACGGAAGGATACCGTGAATGAACGGATCGTTTCGTTTTCTCGCCCACTCTCCACGCACTAAAATCATCCAATTAATCTCGCCCTTGGTTGGATTTTAATGCAAAAAGAAAGCGAAATAGTTCACCACGAAAAGTTCACTGTGGGCAAGGGAGGTGTCCGTTCGCTATCCGTTATCGGATCGGATTTGATTTTCCTTACTTTACTTGTGCCGCCTAGATACAAACACACACTCACAGACAGAACGATATGTGCCAACCAGATGGGTGGGACAAGTCCATTTGGTTGGAAGCTGCGGCTAAGGATGAGAAACTCCTCGACAGGAGGAAAGACTTATCTAGAGAGGGAACAGGGAAACGTTAGTTCGTGCGAAGAATTAACGGCTGTGGAAACCGTAACGTTTCCCTTTCACCGATTGCGTGTCGTAAAGTTGGGCACAGAAAAATCTGCCAAAGTGTCGTTTTTATGAGGTTTGTCGCTTGGTCCCGGTTTGCGCCGCGAAGTCTCCGCCAGTGAACGCGATCGAGTTTTATCGCACCCACTCGTCGGGAGGTACTTGGCGCTGGTAAAAACTCTAAACCTTGACCAAGTTATGACGGTGGTGGAGTTTTGGCACATATTTTGCCTTTGCGCCCCATTAAAGCGACCGCTCTGGTCCCGTCTCGTGCACGGGTTGACCAGAATTTGTGAGTTTTATTGACCATTACGCACATGACGATCAGCTTTAGTTTGCTAACGCTTTCCATAAACCAGCATGAGGAGATACGAGCCACCGGTTTGCGTTGGGTAGTAAAACCCATGCGACTGTGTCGTATTTTACAGCGAAAACGAAAAGTAACACCTTGAGTGATTTGAAGATAATTTAAAATATCTCAGATGTACCATTTAGCGTTTGGCACCATTTCGACCGATCCACTGTTACGTTTCACTAGTTTTGTAATGTAGGTCAAAGCTAAAACCAGAGGGGTAATGGTACAAAGAGGAACGTTAAAATGTTTTGAAACGTTAAGGACATATTGCTGTGGTAAAAGTGGTGAAGCTTTAAAGTAAGGAGTAGAATCATAACCTTCATAGCATAACGAAGCAAAGAAGAATAGTTACCATTGCAACTTTGCAGCATATTTCTGATTTATCCTTAGCTAATAAAAAACATCTTTGCTTACCGTCTGGGAAAAGTGTGGAAACGAGCAATAAGCGAGTGATAGACATACGTCCAATGCGAACCCATAATGTCCGACACAACCAGCCCGAACCGGCTCCTCCCATGCTGACAGTTGTGGAAACGCAACGAGAAGTAAACATTCGCTAAAATGTAATAATGCTCACGTCGCGCCATTAACAACTGCTCTTGTGTATATGTGCTTGGATGTACCGCTCCTCCCTCCTGCCAACCTTGCTCCGACCCTAGAAGCATAAGAAAGATTTGACCAGATCATAACGATCGGCAAGGATCAGGTACCGGCTGATTTCTCTCGGGAGAAAGCGAGACGATCGCGCAACGAGTTCGAACGGGCGCGGGAACGGTACCAAGTGTACCAACGGTGGGAGCATGTGTACATCGCTTCGGGCAACCCGTAGGGAATGGCGGGCGCATGTCGGAGTAAATTACAGAAAATCCATCACATTAGATCAGACCCGTTTCGGCCCCTTTTGGGGTGGTCCCGACAACTCATCGTTCCGTCCATCCAGCCATGGTTATCCATCTGTCCGCCCGCCGGACCGGACAAGGTACGGCCCTGTTTTTTCTTCCTTCCCGGCCAGTTTGTGGCGTGATGACGTTCGTTACGGTTGATGTCCTTTTAAAATCTGCCATGGGATGAAAATAAAATGTGTTCAAGTTTACGGGCTCTTTTCCATGTTTTTTTAGTAGTCGAAGAATCATATTTAACTTAAATAACGTATGTCAATTGATTAAACCTACTTTCATAAGAACACTCTAATTCATGGAAGATCTTTATAGTACAAAATTCTCTTACGGATGCAAAGTTGGCTTGTTTAGTTCAATTCAATTTCCAACATCAATCAGTCTTTCAAACAGATGAATTTTCTCACGGTAGATCACTTGTTATGATCATCATTGGCAGAGAATAATTTCCCAGCTCCGATTTCTCGATTGGTTTGTCTGTTTTATTGTTCTTTCTCCTCTCCTAACAACTTACAATTTTGATCCTTCCCATAATGTTACAACAGTGGGTGGATGTATAGCAAGCAAAAAACCTCTACCATACCGATTCTTGCTGCATTCGTTTGCACTCAGTCATGATGCTTATTGTTGCCCAGGCAACCACCGTCGGTAATACGAAATAAACATGTTCTCTCTATAATTACTGCGCGATGTTTGTTTTGTACCGATCCTCGACCGGCCAGAAGCAACGTTCGCTGGCAGCTGCCAAAATGAAGGACCCTCCCTCCATGGTGGTTCACAGGGGAGGGGGGGAAGAATTAAAACAGTACCGAAGAAAAAGCTCCACCCAACGCTTCACATTCTGACGTGCCAGTCCTCCCCCGGGAGTGCGTGTGTGTTTGTGTGTGCTTTGCGTGATTTGGCGCTGCACCGATCCTGGAGTGCGTCCTGGCAGAAGTCTTGGCAAACGCGGCGATCGGTCGTACCGGTGACCCGTGGTTCACCCGTGGTGCATTCCCGGGTAAATCCACGGCCAATGACACCCGGCCCGGAGGGGCCACCCTTTGCGAAGGGTTATGACTCCTGCATGGACGGCTAATGAAGGCATCAAACCGTTGCCCGCGGTTGTATTTATGGGAAAAAGTTCGTCCGCAAACGATGCAGGCAATTGTCTTTCGAAGTTGTTTGCTTTCGTCCATTATTATTACGATTGTTATTAACCGAACTTAATAAAATACAGATGAACCCATAAACCACAGTGGCCCCACGACTCTACACCAGAGCACCGTGGCGTGGTACTAAAACAGTGCGCAATTAATACTTTTTCCTACGAAAGCACACACTTCCCTAGTTGGGAAAGGGCACGGGGCCTTGCCCAAAGAGCAAGGATACTCATGAACATCCCTCCAGCTTGCGTATCGAACGATTGGGCTTTAAATTTTGCCGAAGCCTTGCGGGGAAAAAGTTTTATTAATTTATTAGTATCCCAGCCACCGACTTCGGGACCCCGCTTCCACTCCGGAAGGGAACGCCACTCGATTAAGTCCATGGGCCGAGAAGATTCGCTCGCGTCGGTTAATAAACGGAAACGGAGCGAACGAGAAATGAAACGAATGAAAAACAAAACCGGTGGAAAATGAGCGAGAAATAGTTTATAGTATTGGCTGGAGAAGCGGTTTTTAATAAAGCCATAAATCTATTATTTTATGGCTGCACGCTTAAATATGGTCCGGAGCGGCCGCCATTGCTCGCCAGCCGATTGTGTTTGTTTTTTTTGTTCTCTGCTTATGACGATGGGGATGATGATGGTGATGATGATGATGATGATCATGAAGATTTGGTTGATGATGCAATATTTACTTTCCTGCGAAATGATGCGCGATTGAAAATCTTCCACTTTCTCATTGTTTCTACCGACGTTTACTTTTGTTATTATGTTTGGAGAATCTGTTTTAGTTTCAAAAATAGTTTTTAATGTTTGACTGTCTTTTGCATGATATGATGGCTTGTGTTTTTAAGCGTTTCATATTTATTTCACTTTGGTGCTCGTTGTGGCAGTTCAAATTTATTCACAACGAGTTCCCGTGCCTCGAGTAAAATCGATCGGAATTGTTTAAAGATATTCCATTCCATTTATTCTAAGTAATTTTTTATGTTACAACTGCCACCACCGCAGCAATCTACCCTTTAACCTGGTGGCTCACTCTTGGTGGGTGGTTCAAAGTTAAGCATTCGTGTTGCAAACGGTCGATCCCGATCTTGGACCAACCGATAGCGTTAAAAGGCCTAAGCAACATTCCTACTGCCTGTTCCTGCGCCACAACTGCTTTGCACAATCGCGGGCCGGCGACGAGATCTATTTTGCATTCGACACTCGGACGGCGGACAAAAGCTTCCCAAAAGCCGGCGCGAACGCGAGCGCTGACCACTCAAGGAGGAGGGATCAAGGCGAAGGGGTTTCCAAAGTGACCCAAATAAATGGCATTAAATTCTTGCCACTCCGAAGAATGCAGCCAATGTCAGAACTGATCGATGTATGCGATAATGGGTTGGGAAGCGGGAAGGGGTGAGCGGGGAGTGGGGGTGGCTAGTGGGTTACACAACAAAATGGCGTCCGGGGCTCCGGTAAAACAATCGACCATATTGATCCGCGGTGTGCGTGTTTCGTATCGGGCCAGAGCAACGTTCCGGGGTTCGAGCGGCGGGTGTAAAAAAATGTTCCGATCATGTTGAGTGGCAAAGACAGACAAACCCTTCCTCCTCCCCGTCCACTGTCCGCCAACCCTCCGTCTCTTATGCTGCGCAACGCGGAGCTGTAAACAATCGCGCTCATTTCGAGCGTAATCGACCAAAAAAACAAATCCCACCGGGTTTTCGATCGATTAGTCGATAAACGCTGTCCGTTAACGACGTCGTTTGCCGTCGATGAGTCGACAAAAACTTCCCCCAATGCCCCACCCCCTTCCCCCGTTTGCCTCCGCACAAGTTCACGGATAGCAATGGTTGTTTTCTAATGGATTTACCGAAAGCGAAAGCAAGCCAAGGAGGAACCGCATGGTAGCGCGCCGTCCCACCGCCCGTTGACAGTTCGATGACAGTTGACGCTTGTGCTCCAACAAATGAACGCGAAGAGAGTCGCCGTTTGCGACGAAACATCCAACACTCGACGACCGGAGCCGACGAAATGCAATCGATTCGCGAGCCAAGGGCTAGGCAACGTGCCCCATTCGTTCCACTCCACGTTCACATGTTTTGTGCCGCAGCGCGCACCCAAAAACTAAAAACGGGAGGCTGGGTGCCCATCTGACCTACCTGACACCCTCCATTAGCTTTATCGTCTTGTCAAGACCTCAAGAGGTGAAGCAAAACCGGAGTGAAGAAAAAAACCTACCATCGGTGGAAAATAAAGGGCAACACCCGCACTTGCGCTAATCGCATTTGCTGTCTAATGGTAATAATTACATTTAGATAAACGTGCCAACGGTGCCTCCCGCTGTCATTCTCGGGCCGCTAAGCCACCCTTCTTCCCCTACACATATCCTCTCCCCATGGTTTTGTCTGTCGGTCCGTCGGGGTGGTAATAAATTCACGGAAAATGATCGCTTCCATTCGCGTTTGTGATTCCATTTACATTCGAGTGTGTTGTTCCTCCGTTACGTTGTACGCCCCGCGTAAGGCTAACCGTTGCCGGTTGAAGACATTCGATCGGTTGCACTTGTTGCACCCGGTCCTGCTCCTCCCACCACGCCGAACCACGTGCGCCTGTGCATTCGGGCAGCATCAAAGCCGTGCCGGGCCGCTCGGTTGGCTCGGCGGTGTTGACGCCGAATGGAGCGTATCGAATGACGCCGAACTATGGTCGTTAAATGATTGGATGGTGGTTAAAGTGGCCTCAGAATTAATCCACCCGATTACCAAGGGATGTGTTGCGAAAATAGTAACCAGTATGGGAGTAACGTAAACAATAAATCAAACGAGCATCTCGTGTGTGGAAAATGCAACCTTGGAAAACTGCGAAATGTTTCACTATTAAAAAAAATCGTTCTTGTCGAAGAGAGAGAGAGTAAACTATTGTGTTGTGTTTTACAATACTTTCGCTTGTCTTTTAATCCACCTCGTGGCGAAAGATTGGCATGAAAAGGTTGACCATGAAGCCGGTGGCGCACCTGTTTCGTGGTCGAGAAATTGCTCAAGGGAAGTTGTGTGTCTACCGATGGAAACGTTCTGTTTTAGACTCTACCACCATCCACCCGACTCGAGCACGGATAGTACACAAAATTCAAGCTCACCTGTTGAGAAATCGGCGTTTTGCTATCCTTTTTAAAACGGCTTATCCGTTCGCATTAACCAATTCAGTAAAACGCAACGCACTCCAGACCCAATAAGTGTGCAGTACTTCGGCTTTCGGTTGGCCATGACGGACGTGCATGCGCATGCATAATGCTCAAATTACATGCACTCCCCCCTGTGAACGGTAGGCACCCGCCGCAACCTGTGGCTGCCGTTTGTTGGTAGCAAGAATTAAAAAAAAAAGCACAGGCCGCCTACACCAGCTGTAGTGAGTGGGAGTAAATGGATATCGATAAATTAATGTAATTATGATATCATATTAGTCACCACGAGGGGCTGCCAGGAGCTAGGGTTTCGATTTGTGGCCGGCAAACATAACTCACCCACCTTTCGAATCGGTCCGCACAGGTGCGCCATATTGGTTTGGGGGGGGGGGGGGGGCCGGAAAACACAACCTGCTGCTCCACATTTACTCCAACGATTGGCTGGTGACGGGACCTTTTCTGCTGTCGCGCAGAAGTTAAGCCGTTCGGTTGGCGAAATAATATGCGAAGAAATGTTCGCCCGGTTGCACAATTTATGTGGGAGATTGTCGGGGTGGCCAATTTTGCCTGGGAAAACTGGGCACAGCACAGTTCTAGCACACCCACACACACACGTCCCAAGGGGTTGGATTTTATCTGGAAATAATGTTTACACTTTATGTGCTTGTTATGACACACAGAGGTTTCGGGTTTTGTTTTCACGTTGTTTTCGAGCGATCCGATTTTCTTAAATATTCCACAACTGATTCTTTTCGCTTTCAATTAGCTCCAGCTGTTTACCGTTAATGATATAGGTTTTCGGGGTGTAATTAAAAATTATCTCGAATTTGTACGTTCGGGTTCAGATCGCGCCCAACGCGACGCCGCTTAAAAAACCAACAGACCGCAGCTGAGCGCGGATAAAATCTATCGTGATTGATTACAATTCTAGCAGCCCGCCATTAAAAACCGATCAATCATGTGGCCGGGTTGGCTAGCGTTGGCTCACTTTTGTTTTATAGGGCCCGCTCCCCCTCGCCAGCGCCTCCAATCAACGCGAATGTTAGCCGGCCTCCCCGCACTCCGGCCACAACCTGCACCGAAATTAATGGCAATAAAATGTGTTAAACATAGGTTCGCGAAACGGTGACTTCGATTCAATAATAATCGATTGAAGCGGACGCACCCGATCGGTTCCGATCGGCCGGCGTTAAGACACCGGCCCGATACACAATCGGCGCAGGAGGCGTGAGTCATGCGGTCCGATCTGGGGACCGGCCAAGCAACGCGATACGCCAAGACTACGTGGCCCTCCCGCTCCGGTGGGGGCTGAGATGAATTTGATAAATTTTGATCCATTTATCAACACTCCACTGCGGCTCCGCTCCCGCAAACGGTATCAGTCGCACTTCGTCCCTTCCCCGGTCCCACGTTTGATTTCAATAAACCAAAACCCTCCCTGAGCAACCTTTAGGGGGAAATATTTTTATTTTCCTCTTTTCGCCCGAGCGGCTCGAGGGAAGGCTGCCAAAATGCTTCTCGTGGTGCGGATAAACAGACATTAATTTCAATTAGGTTACGGCGCTCACAAGGACCGCACCTCGTGGGGCGATGGTTTTTTCTCCCTTCGGCGTAATATTTTCTTTTTACTTCGACCCGAACTCATCGGGCGCAATCGGGCGGTTGTTAGTGGTGCCGGATTGCGGTGGCGGGATAAAATTTATCGTCCCCCATTGGGGTCAAATGGGGGTGGAAATTGAAAGTGAAAAAAGACGCTATATTTTCAGTGGCACACACATGCAAATCTGGTCCACTGGATGGTCGAGACATTCGGGGAGAGGGAGGGGTATAAATAAATACGTTCACTTTTGGTTTCACTGAATCACTTTTAACCCGGCCTGGGAATTGTGACTTTATGAATGAATTCGTTGAGAAGATGCCGAGTAATGAAGCTTCAATCGTTTTCCTAGTTTTACGACTTTTAAAATTATTTGTAATATTTCATACAACTGTCCGTTTCAGATGAGTTTTCCTTTACATTACCTCGCCCAGTTGCTTGAAAACGTCACACTTTCTACGCCTTTAATAAGCCGCTTATCTTATCGCTGGATTGAAAATCTCATGCGTGTGGATAATTGTGATCCACGGGACAGAAAACGAGTAATTGCTTATTTACCAGACACGCACCTCGATCGGGCGCAGTAACGGGTAGAATTGGATTGCATTTTCACCCAGGGGACGAGGGATGGAAAAACCTTCGAGGGCGGTCACCAATCATTACGCTGACGACAGGATGGCTGGATCGCGCATGCACCGTGGAGGTCCGTGGACGGTTTGTTCCCGAAAGTGTCCGCCCCTGGTCGTCGCAGAATGGTCGGATGGTTTTTCCGTCCGTATCGCGATCACGATCACATACGCCCGGACTAAATGAAGCAATTACAACGGGTGAAAACCGTTCCGTTTCAGGCACGAACTATGGATGAATAATCAAGGTGGACAAAAATATCAAAAATTAATTCCCACGTTTTTGAAGTGTTTCACAACAGAACTTTTGATTTATAAATTAGTATGTGAAATTATAATAAAATAAGTGAAATGTGCGTTACATTTTTTTTCAAAACTTGCTATCAAAAATCAAACTAGTAGGAAAATATTTCAATTCCTAATTCTGCGTCACCGGGTTTCATGTGTTCGGGTGTTGGATCATATTTAATTGATTTTCCTTCTTGAATCCCGGGGGAAGATGACGATTACGATGATACGATCGCAGATTGCAGCAAGTCCACCACCCGGGCTTTCAGCTTGCCTCATCCCTATCGTCACCAACGTCACCCAACCGCAGGATAGCACTTATTTAAAATGATATTTATGATGATTATTATTCGCACATAAATTTCAACCCCCACCGGACGCTTCCGTGCCCTGGTGAGAATTACTTACCACCAGCACACACCGCCAGCGGCTAGAACGAATGGACGGCTTCAACGGCGTTTGAATGGTTTCAATTTTTCTTCCACCCTTCGATCGGGTGCCCCATTTGCGTACCGTACGATTGATCCGCCAGGGAGGCAGGATTCTTCGAAGATGCTGGAAGGAAGAGAGAGAGAGAGTAGTACAGAAAAACCTAATGATGCAAATCGAACGATCGCGATCGTGTTAAACTGCACCGCTTTTGGTCCCTATCGTTCTTTTGCCACCTTTCTTTTCTTCTCTCTGGCGTTCGCACGTTTTCGGTATCAATTTCAGCCGAAAGCGATCGATCGTCACCACGATAGAGCTACAATTAACAGCAGCGCTGGAAGCAGTTGGAACGCGATCGCCAACTTCCCCGGCTGGAATTGAATTTCAACACCACAAAGGGTGATGTGTTTTATTAAGAAATACCCACCTGGGTGGGTGTTCCGCGCGCGTTTGGTGGGAAGTATTATTACGATTGCAGCCTGATAACAATTTGCAAATGTTACATCATAGAGCGAGAGATGGCAAACGAGCGCATGAAAGGCTGGTTGATCAATTTGATTCACCAAACGGGAGCATATTCCCATCCCATAGTATGTAGCCCTAAGTGAACGGGGGTTGGTCGTTAGTGATAGCGTTTAATCGGTTTTTAATTTACGCCTCGCGAAATGTTTCCAAATCGAATCGCTGTGTTTTAATTTCTTCTTGACCCATCCCCTTTCTTCTCGTTCCGACAGGAGGACCTTCTGATACACGGTGACTCCGTTTACGACATTATCGATAAGCAGGATCACGGTGCCATCCAGAGCGAGCTGAGCCGGGGCGTTACGCAGCACTCCGGCGGAGCGCACGGACATCATTCGCACCACTCGCCCCTGCACCATCATCAGCAGCACCATCAGCATCACCATCTGCAGCACAACAGCAATCATCACAATCACCACCATCACAGTCAACAGCAGCAGCACCACCACCTTCAGGTGCACCATCATGGTGGCCACGGGAGTGCCCTGTCCCCGTCCGGTGCGTCCGTGGCCGGATCGAGCTCGTCCGCGGGCGGCTCGTCGGGCTCGTTGGCGGGTTCGTCGCTTATGGACGGCGAGCAGCGAATTTTTCTCTGCCGAATGAACGTGAGCCGGAACGCCCGGAGACAGATGCGGTTCGGTGATCAGAAGGTGAGTAGTATTTTGAGGGAAATTGTTACGCACTGCGAAATATAACTGTAAATTTGGGTCATACATGAACACTTTGTACGAAGCTGTTTTGTTCGTTACGTTTATAAAGGATCAGTTGGAGAGATTAATTTCTTCCATCATGTACCCCCATGCCGTACTTATGAGGCGTTAAGTAAACAAACCCCCGCCATTTACCCGCCAGTACGATAATTTAGCACCCTTCGCCCAAGGAACCTTTCAACCCCGAAACTAATCTCATTGCGACGATTACGGAGGCTAACACCATTTTCCCGCCCGCTCGGTCATTCAGCGGACGCACGAGAATGACGAAGTACCGGAGCTTACTGAAATAAGCCTTCCCCGTATGAGCAGATCGCGGACTAAGTGTGTGTGTATGCGCGTGCGCACGTACCCGCGCGATCCCTTTTCCGTTCATAATTGGATCCAATAATTTATTTCACCAACTCAGATGACGGGAGCGGATAAAAGAGTTGGTGCGCTACGCCGTGGCGCTGAAATCCCCTTCTACCGTAGCGAATACGTAAACTAATCCTCTCATTGTATGCATACCAGTTGACGGTGGGACCTCCCTGGGCTGGAGCGCAACGGTGACCTTAGCGAACGCGAACCGCCTAACAACCTCCTGGCTGGATCGCATTTGAATTGGCCCACTGGGACGGTACGCGCGAGGTTTCGTCAAATTCGCCGATGCTGACGAATGCAGGCCGATAGTGGAGTGCATTCAAGATCACCCACCCGCCACGAGGGTGCGTTGTTTTGCTTCGTTTTCCATTATTAACGAAACCCGGCGGACATTGCCAGCGGGTCGGGTTGGACGACGCAACCCGAAGGTCCATCAATAAATGCGCCAAAGTTCGTAAATGTTGATGTCTCTATTCCACCTACTTATTCCACTTCCACGGGTTCGCTCCCACCACGGATCCACGTGGAGACATCTCCATCCGCGCTCGGCCGGTGGTACGATTGTTCGAAGCGTGCACAGGAAATGAAGCGATCACACATTTCCGAGCTGCTTTACCAGTGCTGCTTTATTAGGCAGCCAGCCGAACCGAAGGCTAACGAAACCATCTTTGACCGGGGACGGGGGCAGCAGATCCGATGACTTCCTTCTGTATCCGACGCCTTCCCGCGCGACCCCGGCGACAACGCCTTTACGACAATAATGGGACACACATGTGGGGTTTTCACGCTGTCCTCTATCCATCCTTCTCTCTCTCTCAGCCAGGGGGAAGCATTTTGGGAAGCTGTGAGCAGAACTTCTTTGCTTGCTTGGCCATTCCGTGCACCGGTTGCAAAGGTGAGGCAAGCGTCTACATTTCATTCAATTATTTTAACTCCCACGCGATTTTACTCGCAGCGCGATACGGGGGCAGGAAGTCTCATCCAATTGCATCCGCAAACGAGCCGTCTGCTGCCTGATGGCTGCGATCGTCTTTTGGCCCTTTGGAAATTGGAACGCGACACTCCATTTTGTCCTTTTTTTTAATGAGTAAATGCATCATTCATGTGACGAGCGGTAAAAAAAGCGCTCAAGTTAAATTATGCTGACAAAAAGTCAGTGTCTCATGAGTATGAGTTGAGGGAAGTTTTAAAGAAAATGTAATACTCCGGAAACAGTTAAACGGGAAGATATAAATAGAATCCTTTAAGAGTATTCGAACTAAAATAGAACTAGCTAATGAACAATCATCCACTCACCGCCGTTTGACGTCACGATCTAATGTAACATCGCTAACAACGGCTCGAGCCGCGATCCAACCGATGGGTTGTCGAATTGATGAAGCATCAGCATCTTCTCGCGGTGTCTCATTTCTTGCTCCTTAATCACACCTGCCGCAAGGTGACGAACGTGAATGTTGGGCCATACAAAAACCGCTAAGCCCGACCCGACCGGCCCGAGCTTCGAATGACCATCAGAGTTGCAATTATAGAAATTATGGGATTACGACTAGTGGAAACCGACGCCGTTTCGAGCGCCGCAAGGCCGAATGGGCCCGGGTGATGCCACCGTCGCCACGGGAACGGTGACGTAATCGACGTGTAAAGTGAGCAAAGGCCGCCCGGGTTAATTGATGGTTTAGTGCGGGAACGATGTGTTAGGATGGCCTCGGAAAAACCAACCGGTTCCGGACGCGCGGTTCGGGGAAGCATAGAAATAGGAAGTAGCGATGGGCATAGTGGAACTGAAAACGCTCATGGAAATGGGTTGATAAGTTGTATTTTAGCATGGTTAAAATTAATTTTTGATTATCGTGTCTTGGTTAACTAGCTTAACACTTGACAGTTTGGAATGAGTAAACAAGCAACTAATAGAACAAACAGTTTAGAAATGCACCATACGATCCTTCGTTTCAAGTAAAATTGTTTCCATTATGCTCTAAAATTTTCTACACATATCTTAATAATGATGTGATTTTTCTCCCTTCCAGGTGGTACTGGTCCAGGGCCATTATCTGTCCTATCTGCCACTGTGTAGCCGCAACGAGCCCGTTTTCATAGCGACCTGCACGCCGATCGCGATGCCGGAAACGCGGGAATGCGTCGTCCAGGGTGCAACCAACGTGTTCACCACGATCCACTCGATGGACATGAAGGTGGTGCACATTGACAAAAAGTAAGTACGTTTTCGGTGCTCCTAACGGGATCGTTTGTGACCGGTCGCAGCCATTAATAATTCATGACCAAAGGTTGAGAAACGGTTTGCTGCGTTGACGGAATGCAACACGATACGGATTTGTCCTTCTGACTGGCGCCCAGCGTTAACGATCGATTGTTTTTCCGGTGTGTTTCCACGTGGGTGATCAGCGGAAGCGTTCTGGTTTTTAGAATCGGAACTGATCGACTCGATGGATTGCACTAATTAGTATAAATAACTGAATTTTAACCTACGATGAGAGCTTTGTTAAATCATATAACCATGCAACAGTATAAAGTCTATCTTATGGAAAAGATTTGGAAAGCAATTTGAACCGGTGTTGTTTCTCGTTCAAAACAAATTTGCCTCATTTCTGCTGCCCTGGGTTGATTGGTTGAACCAATAAATTACCGGCCGTATGCTACATATTTATGCGCCTCCAATTTCTCAGACCATTTCCGTCTAGCGTTCTGGCAAGACTGGCACGATGACGCTGGCGCAATATGGTTTCGCGTGGCATACTCCCCCTTTTGGGTAAACCTTACCAGCAACGGCGAGGATCCTGCAGAAAAAAAGAGAAAAGGAAAACTAAGGACGAGAAAATTATTCCGGAAAAAAGGGGAACTGCAAACCAACGAGCGCGGAATATTTTACACCCCGAAACGATGCTCGATGGATGTTTATGAAAAGCTTGGGTGCGCGACCGTACTGTTGCGAGATGGGCTGCAGCGAGTTGGTCCGGTGCGCCCGGTGATTGATATCCGAAGGGCGGGAGGCCTCGAGTATCCCACATACACATACACACACACTGGCACATCGGTGCCGAAACGATCGTATGATGAATGGACCATAATAGGCAGGATCGAGAACGACGCGAGAACGCGTTGGAGGAAGATAAATTTTTGATAATGCACCAAGCGGAGTCGTCGTATGGAGGGCCGCGTGAACCGAAAGCAAAGTGCACAAACGTTACACTGCTTCCTGGGTGCAGGTGGTGGGGGTAGGTTGTTGTTTTAGCCGTCGTACGACACCGTTTCGTTCGGGTGTTTTTCGCTTTCCCTTATGTTTTTCTTTTTCTTTTTTTGGTTTTTGTAAACCTCCATTCTAATCGGAGCTGGTAGAATGTGATGATGGTTCGAGTTGGCAGCGAGCAAGTTCCGGATGAACGCCAAAAGTTACCAACTGGATCGACGCTCGCGTCCGGTGAAAAGGGGCTCCGTCGCAGGAGGAGGACAATTCGTTTGTTCAAGCGGAGCGTTCCGGCGAAAGGTCAGCCCGTAAGCGGACGCACCATTCGAAGGAGTCCCTTTCGCCACGTCGATTGGACAAGTGCGCAATTTGGGATAATCGCCGGGTCGATTCATCATTCACTCGTCCCGGGCGGCGAGAAATCACCGATAATCCACGGCGATTCCAGGCACTCGACTGCGGTCCAATTATCAACACTAAAGTTCAACGTGGCGATGTTGTTGCGGCGATGCAACTAATTCCCCTTCCCGCTCGCGCACGTTCGCTTCCGACTTCCAACGGCCGAACCCAGTGATTACGGTCCGGTGGGGTTTACTTCGCGACGGATTTTTTTTTTCGTGTTACTGTATTGTTGTATTTCTTCACTTGAAACTAATCAACATAAGCAGATCGATCGATCTGTGATTGTAATTTCTACGTAGCAATTACCCTGGTGCAGGTCCGGGTTCGTGTCCTGTTCGCATCCGCACGGCGTTGATGTCATCTGGTTCGAGAATTGCATGCCGTGCGTCATCTCGCGCTTGTAACACTGAACCAGACAACCGATCGAACTAATCGAACCGATCGAACGCTATTAGCCGTCTGACCCGCATACTTTTGCTTGCTGATGGTGTTTCCTGTCAGAAAAACAAATGTTGGTAAATGTTTCTCATTTGTCAATATGCCGAATAGGATCACCAGGTTGTGTTTCAATACATTCAAAGTATATCAGTTAACAAATGATTGTTCACTTAAAAGTGTTGCGTGTTATAGGTTTTTACGGTTTTTTTCTGGAAAAAACTTCCTGTAATGTGGGTTACATTAGTATTTTTTCTATTCCTATCTCTTTTTTGCCAATTGTAGATGATAACAATTGGAAACTCGATAAAAACCAAGAGTTTATTTAGTTCTCTATTTATTTTTAGCTTACTTTGTTTGGAGCAACAAATAAGATACTAAATATTAAACTATCTAGATTGTACAGTTTAGTATTAGCTGATTTTATGTAAACTTTTTTAAAATCTCACAGGACAGTCATAGAATAAATAAAACTGAATAAATCCTTCTCGCACAATGTACCGACAGGGAGCGGATTCGAACGAGCACTCGTACTCGTAAAGCACACAAATAGCTGACTGCTCAGCCCGAGGCCATCCAGTCGACATAAACCATGGCCATGAAATGTGCGCAGCCTTTTGGCTAACCGAGGAAACGAGAACTGAGAGGGGCCGAAGCTAAACCAAACGATTTCGAACTGGCTTATGATTCAATCCACTGGCATTCCAATCGAATCGAATGATAGACTTAGGGTATACTGTGCATTGATAATTTTATTAAATTCTAATGTTTACCTACATTTCATATTATTTTGAAATCATCAACTAAATAAAATATAAAATAAGCTACTTATTACTTAAATACAACGAACCGGATGGCTCAATATGCTGTATAGAGAAGTGTTCTGCCTGATCAAAACTTGTAAACTCAGTTACGTTAACATCAGGAGAAAGAATGAACGGAGTAAGAACGAATGTTTGATCCGTAGGAATCTAATCCACATAAAATTTTTATGATAATCCTACCATAGAATCTGCCATTTTGAGGAGGCAGATTACACATTCTGTGTCTTTGCTCTCACGACAAAACAGACATCTTTGCTTCGTTGATCGTGGAAAATATATTGTGGTAAAGACTTGTTTGACTCAACTGCTTCAAGATGCACTTCTGGGTTAGGTACAGCTTCTTCCGTATTTCCAAAACGGATTATGTATTGGCTCCCGTTTGTTCTTATATAGCTTTTATTACTGCACATATGCATTGGACAAATGTAATGCTTTAAAGAGTTTCAAACAATGTAAACCGAAACAGATTCAGTGTTTGTCAACAAATGCATTTTCGTAAAGATTAATGCTTTCTAATGAAATCATTTAACTTAAAATTAAGACACTATACTCAGCATCTCATCGACCGAACGACGGGGTCACTTAAACCCTGAAAGTTATTTTTTGGATACATTTTACCTCCACCAACGCTGCTTTCCTCATCCCCACCGATAGCTGACCGTTTAGCGTGTGGAATGAAAAATGTGATTGATAAAAGCTAAAATGAGTGATTAATCATTCACCTTGCGCCGCACCATCCATACGAGCCGCCGGTAAAGTAAAAAAGCAAAAAGTCATCAGGAAAGGGAAGAATCTTAAGCAGAACAACATACGACAGAGGAGAGAATAAGCTTGAACGATTTGATGCTCCGGATCTCGACTTCGGTTTTTTTTTGGGGATCCCCATCCAAAAGCACTCCGTGTGTCAAGAGGATTAGGTTGTCTAGTGCCGATGCTGGAGGTCGTTGGCTGGATTAGAACCGAAGGCAACGATAGCGACAGTAAAAATAGCACTGATTTGAGCGGTTCTGTTTTGTTCTTTTTGAGTAAGTGTCACATTGTTGTTTTGACATCGATAAACAAAAAGGATTGCAAATTTGTGTTAGCCACGTGGTTTCCATTTTGTGGGTGTAAACTTAAAAGGGTGAGGAAAACAAATAACAAACAAAGTAAATAAATAAGCACAACGACTATTTATAGGATAAAAACACTCTCCGGATCTTTGACGCCCACACACGAGCATGGCACGAGCAAGGTCAAAAGTGCACCCAAAGCTTCGCTTTCCGGATAGTTCACGCGTCAGCGATCTGATGCTATCCAACATCGGTTGCTTCCTGCCCGAGGGTCAGTTTAATTCATAGGCTCGCCCCGGCAAACTGCATCGTCGGTCCATAAACATATGCTTTCTTAACTTTACACCACCGTCTGGCAGTCGGGTGTCTCTATTTGCCTATGGCGCACGATGGCATATGTCATAGCCGAAGACGCCCCCTTGCAGCGAACTTCTGGTCGATCAGATTTCTTCATCGCAACGCTCATCCACGTGCCCGCAGCCGATCTGCGATTGATTTTTTATTCGATCAGCTTATCGATTCGAGCGCTCGAGCTTCTTTTCCAGTTTTTCCTCCCACTTTCGTTGGTTTAAAGCGACCGAGAGTCCCTGCCACGCCCGCCACACGTCCTCAAACGTGCGTCCCGAGCGAGGACACGGGACGTTTATCGCTTTCGACGCCTTTTGCCATGGCGAATTCCGCCCCAGCCGAACCGTCTTCATTCGCTGCCGCGCGCCTTTTGGGGTGCGATCGCGATCGCAACGATTGCCCCGATATGCTGCAGCATAATCGAATTCAATTTTCTGCCGCACCCGCATCGGCCAGCGGAGCGAACCGTGGCCACCGCCGGGGGCTAGAATGGTAACCTTCGTCAACCCGGTGGACAAGCGAGAATTATTTTTCATTTCGAGGACTCAATGTTATTTCTTTCTTTTTTTTGTTCGGTGTTGTATTCAATACTTTCCGGCTCTGAGGATAACTTAACCCTTCTAGTTGCGCTTTTAACTTTGGAGAAAGCGGAACCGATCGGTTGAATTGCAGCGTGATACTATACTACCCCGAAAAGATCTTTGTGGAACAGATATCATCTTCTTTATGAGCTGAGGATTAGTTAAATGTACGCTTCTATTTTCATCACACACATAAAAGACCTTCCGGATCAGTTCCGTTTAATCTGACCCCCTCAACCCCATTCCGCCCGACCTACGGACGGCTCCAGATTTATTGGTTTCGATGAGGCTGATTCTTTCGCCATCGTCTTACTTCAATCAAAGTATTAACCTCTTATCAAACACGCGAACATGGATTGTGATGTCTCAAAACCAAATAACCTCTTCCTACGAGTATGCTCCAACAAAAATAAAACTCCATAACCGCAAACATGGCGACGCCAGTTATCTGGCTCCAACCAACATCCATCAGCCAGTTTGAGGTAGGTCCGGGCAAATGGCACTTCAACTTCATCCGGACCGAATAATGGCACTGGCGTCGGACGCTCTCTTTGTGTATGCTCCTACGGGCGGAAAATCAAATCGTAAGCTTCCAAGGATTATTTTTGGAACCGTGTTTGCGTAAAAGAATATTTAAGCGATACGAATCGTTTTTAAATGAAAGGCATACGAGGCGACGAACCCCAAAACTAGTAAAAGGCTTATTTGTCTATCCAACATACAAAAAAAATGTAGTATGTACTCCAAAGAATTGATATTTCAATAAGTATGTGACTGTCAAAGTTTTTTGGTTTTCAACAATTTAACAATTGGGTATTTAAACGGTCGCCATAGCCGATGGACAACACATTCACTTTGGGGGGAAAAAAACCAGTGAGCAACAAAAACTCGATGAAAACATACACATTTTACAGACATTATAATGTATTACTGATAACGCCGAATGATTTAATGCTTGACACGGATTTGAATAAATCAAAGCACCGATGATGCCGACGAACTTTACAGTCTCGAAATGGACGTAGCCCAAAAAAAAGTACAGTTTGTGGACAAACATTTCCGAATATTTTTTTACGTTTTTTACCGGGAAGAGAGATTTGCAAAGCGTCAACTTAAGCAACGGTTTCGGATGTCGGGACATGATGGGACGACAAAATAAAACAACCTCATTAAGTAAACCACCGCGGCAGCGTGGCGGGGTCGGAAATGTCTGCGCAAGCCATTATGGCGGAGGTGCGCGCGGGCCGGTTCCGCGGTATGGTTCCGCATGTAAAACGAGCGTTTGGTTCAGCATAATGTATTTTCTTATGTTTACCATCGTGGCCAAATCTTTACTGTGGTAATTAATCTGGATCAAATAAAGCATGGTAGGTGGCCACAATATGGATGTACGTTGTATTCGATCCAGTGTGGCGATAATGGGCTTGATAACTGTGCAATAAAATAGAAAAGTTAACCTCTAAATTGTAATGTTCAACTTTATTGTGCTTTCCCAAGTAAGTATCAGATGTTTATTTCGCGGGAACTGTACCTTTTCAATTGCAAACCTTCTCGGTGTATTGTCAGACCTTTGAAAACCCTCAAAAGCTGAATCGAACATCTTGGCTGACTCTGTAAACATTTGCTTTAAGGCAAATATGGATCGCTTTAATAAGCGGGTCACTGCATAGGTTAAGCAGACACTATTCTGCTTTGATCGAAAGAAAAAGGTCATATGAGCCGGACACAAATGCCGATCGATGTATTTTTCCTGTACAAAACGTGTGGCACGGCGAACATCTACACATTCGGAGGGTGTAACGGTCCTCCAGGGATTAAGGAGTGCGCACCAAAAGAAACCTTTCCACGCACACAAATCGGTGAGCATTAAGTAAGTTATCAATTGTGTATGTGATAAAGAAAACCGAAGCGATGGGGGATTGGGTTGCATAATTGTGAATGGGTTGGCCTTAACCGGAGGCGAGCATACGGGATGCGTCGATTAAAATTAACAAATTCATTTAATATCACAACGTTACTATCTATGCGAAACTGTTGGTTTGGCAGATGGTTGGAGCAGATGCTTATCAGATGCATAATAAATACAAACCGTTTTCGAAATGAGCCAAAAACGGCTTTCAATAGAAGTTAAAGTTGTCGTTTGGAGCAACATGCAGATATTGTTTGCACATGACAAGAATTATTCCAAGAAATGTTGTATTTTCTGAGAGAGATAAAATAGAGAAACGGAAAAATCCTGCCTGTAATTGCTTAAAACCAAACAGGAATCCAATTCTTTCTCTACCGTAAACCGATCCCCAAACGAGACCTCCGGGCTCGCGGTCCAGCGACGGATCGCCGGAGAATCGTCCCATTTGCCTCCGATCGGAATCGGAATCAATACAGCATCACTTTGACTAATCGATTCATAACGTTCCCGCCGGCCATCAACCGATCGAGCCGACGGATCGCGATGAGAACAAAACACACATACACACAGCGTAACCGCACGTGCAGCCCCTTCCCGGTTTCTTGGGGCCGCCTCTTTCCCGGTCGCTTTCGCCCTCGAGAAATTATCAGTCGATCATCGGACTTGAGGGTGGCAGTTGCTGGTGGTGAAAGATAAATTTCGAAACCTTTTGATATGAACCGACCGTTTTCCACAAGCCGCCGCGAAACATACCGGCACACATCTCCTTCGTTCGTGTGTCCCCTCCCACCTCCCTACTCCTCCTCGCCTTCTGTTTTATTCTATCTTTTGGCGATGGCATTTCATCGTATGCGGCCGAGATTCGATCGATCGATCGCCGGCATCATCGATTTTCTTGCATTTTTGTTGTTAGCGCTTTTTCCGTTTGCTCCCACAGTGCTTTAGATTTAGTTTTCGATCGCTCCGGCCACGGGACGAAAGACAATACGATTAATCGATTTAATTGATTTTTGTCGTTTCGCCTGCGTTCGGTCTTTGGCAAGACGCAGCGTTCAACTAGCGGGCGAGCATCCCAGGAGAGTTTAACCCTTCGGGCACCGATGGGAGGCCGAGGCCTTCCTTACGCTTCTCTCGCCCCTCTGGTGCGTCTGTCATGAAGTGCCTTTTTTCTGATTCTTGACCCGCCAGCAGCAACATGCAACATATGTTCACGGTTGTCGGCTGTCAGCGGCGGACAGAAATGGTCGCGCTTTGCCGCACACTTGCGCGCCCGTCGGCTCGTCGTATCCCATTTATCTCGATGGATTTCGTTCCGTCCGTGCCCGCTGCCCGCGCCACGCTTTCGTTCCGGGTTCTCGTTCCCCGTTTCGGCCCCTCGGGTGGCCATGGTCGGTCCGCTCGGTACTGGTTTCGATGCCGCGTGGCGTTCTGCAGCGCCACCGTTCGGGCGAAAATCGAACGCCAATTCGAGAGCCCGGAGTCCAGGCGGCTTTTGGTCAGCTTCGAGCCTTCCGAACGGTGAAGTAACACTTTTCCCCCGACAGTGACTGCGTGCGGGCGGGATGGAAACCGTTTTGGATATTGAAAATTGCCCCAAAAGCGCCGAAGAACGGGAGGAAAAGCGAATGGAATGATAATTTATTGATTATTAATTTCTTTCGTACGACTGGTGCGTTTGTTTGGGGATTGCAGGTTGCAAAATTATCACATTTCGTAGGGATGATCACTTTTGTGGTGCGGAATTTATGTTAACGCTCCGATGCCTCGGATATAGACATTTGACGTTGCATTGTTTTTTCTCCTTTCCCTATCAAATCTCAAACCATTTTTAATCTCTTCTTTCAGTGGCGAATTTCATCTTGGGTACAGTAGAAGCGAGCTGCAAGGCGTATCCTGGTATCAGCTGCTGCACTGGGAATCAACGCGAGAGGCACAAAGTAAACATAGGCTGAGTAAGTAGAAAAGAAAAGTACATTATAGGTTAACATATGAATCATGATTTGTACCACAAGGGATTTATGGAAAGGAAAGCAAATATTTTCTGTCTGTTATTATTTTGCAGTTAATCGTTTTCCGAACGATTTAGACCAATTAGGAAATGTATAGCGTTTCGAACGAAACATGTTAAAAGTCAAACCGTTTCCGATCAGTTGATATTTTTCTCAACCATATCCACTGCCAATGTCAACTTCATCGAAGGAAGCAGTCAGATCATCAATCGATGCCGATCGATGGACGGTTGACGAATCCGACTGGAGGTAAAACGAACCAGACAGAAGATGATCACCGATCACGGATGGTAGATCATCGGCATTGGCTAAAAACATCCTGCCAGCAACTGCAAGACACGGCTTCCGATCGATATGTACCGTAATACGGTGTGTCGATATCGGTGGTTCGCAAAGGCATGTCCTTTCAACAGTGGAATCTTTACATCAAGATGTAGAGTGAGATATGATATGATGATAATTGGTTGATGTCATCTTGTAACGATTGAGTGGTGGATGGCGACTGAAATGATATTGACAGATGCTACGGACAGTAACATTTAAAATGCTAGAGTCAGAGTCAGTTCGTATGTCAACCACAGTAGAACAATTTTCCTTTACTATTAATCAATATCTTCTGCGTGTTCTTCCTTGCTTAATTTCAGTAACACAATCGGAGCAGGATAGATCGTGCATTTTGCTAGTTCGAATGCAGCGCCGCCAGAGCGACTTCCTTTGGGTGCACGTGGTGCTGCAGGTGCGCGACGGCCAAGACTCCAACCAGCAGTCGGTGATCGTGTGCACTAATCAGGTGTTGAGGTAAGTCCAATCACGTTGCCCTCCCGAAGGCAATGCTTATAGTGAGGTCTACTTTAAGAGGCGTTGGCATGGTATGTAAAGGTTACCATTAGAAGGCCAATAGATATAATCCAAAAGGGTGGTCTAACTTGTGTGCCTTAGAAACAAACAAATAAAAGACATACAAACCCTCACACTTCAGTCGGGGGAGAAAACAACTAACGGGCCACCTCGGCGATCGAATGATCACTGGACGCTCGAACAACGTCACATTCGATCTCTATCGGGATCGAAAATCAATTCGCAACGGCATGTGATTTTACGACAGCTCGCCAAATCACTTTTTTGCGTCAACCCAGGGCAGAAACAGGCGAGTGCAGAACCTTGTGAAGCATTTCATTGAGACGAGAAACCCTAAATCAGATCAGAAAAGAAGAAACAACCCCACATATATGAGAACATTCCTCCACGTTTAACTCCAGAATAACTTATGGAGTTCATTTGATTTTGCGTTCGTCGACCGTTTTCATTGAGGTTCCTCGATTTAACAGAGAGCTTACAGGGCCGTTTTCAATTTGCTACAATCATGGGTGTTCTTAGGGTGTGTACACACATTTCCGGTCGAGACGATTGCGGGCGCGGTACGTTTAGGAAACGTTTAGGGCCGCCCAGGAAGGGCCCTCGAAGAGCCCTCAAAGTAATGTTTGCAAATGCTAAATGCTGCGCGACCCTTTCTATCGATTGCAATCATCACCATTTGGCCTCCCTCGTCGTGTGTCACTATGTCGCTGTCAGCGGCAACCTGGGCGGCCCGGGACGCGCACCGACTTTGACGATCACCGACGATCGCAAATCAACGGTCCGGATCGGAAAGCCGGCCAAGATTGACCGAGTACGATTTGCGATAACGATCGACGGCCCGGGCCCCTCCCAGTCCGAGGGAGCAGGACCGTTGGTTTTGACGTAACCGAAGGGAATTACGGTTATCAGCACGTTCCATCGGAAGGCTACGCGATCGCTTGCTCGGTATCGAACGATCTACGTAGGCTTGCGATTGGAAAGGCTCCATAAAGTGTTTCCATTAGTGTAATGTTGAGTTATTTATGATCCGTTTGGTGGGTACTTAAATCACGCAAAGTCAACTATTCAGAATAATTAGTTCAAATTTAGTAGAATTAAAAACAACATACGTGTCGTTGATGATGTAAAATATTATAATTATTTTCATCCAAAAAAAGTCACTGATTAAAATAAAATATTTAAATGCAGCTACTTTTGTTTTGAACCTTTACTTAAGAAACGATAAAATAAAATATCTACAAAAAACCTGACACTCGATACATCGAAAATGGCTTCATTAAACAGCACGAGCCGACCGTCGATCATAACAACATAATTACCCGCATGCCTGACCGTTTGACGCTGATCGGCATTCGGTTACGGATAATTTCGATCGAACGAACCAACACCAGCGCTGTGCAGACCGTAGATGGGAGGAACGGGCGTCCAGGAGCTTTTCAGGAGCAAATTGGCTCGCACACACCGTTTGACGTGGGCTCCCCGGGGTGTCGGAACCTTCCGTATCGTGACCGAATCCTTCGGCAAGTGCTTCGCCACGGAACGCATGGCAGGAATTTAATTACCCATTTCGATCGCGCACGGCAATCGATGGGTGGGTAGAAGGAAGGATACATAAAAAATGAACTCGGAGAAGCTGCACGAGCGGGAAACCTTATTTGTTTAGCATTTGATCACGAGTGCTTGCAGTTCAACCTACTACCTCAGTCTTGCACTCTCTCCTTCGCCACGCGTGAAAGGCTCCTTCAGCGCCCCAGACCTTCGGCGCCACCCGGGCGTCCTGAGACGCTGGTAGTCCCGGCTCGGTGAACATTCACCGGCAGCACGGGATAGGTCGTGCCTTGGACAAATAATTCACACACGAACGCCAACGTTCATCCGCCAAAACGGTTGCCCACAATCATTGATCAAATGGTGCGCCAGCTCGCAGAACACTATAGCAGTCGAAATGATCGCCACGTATCGATCAGACGGTCAATTTATGGGCCGCGTTATTGATCTTGACGGTCCGGTGCAGTTTCGTAATTAATTGATTGCCACAACGACACCGATAGGGGAGGGGAACCACGTCCAGTTTACAATATTGCACAAAAGACTTCAATGAGTGAATTCGCCAAATCAAGCGACGAACCCTCTAAATTATCATCGACCTTCGATATATACCGCTGTTGATCGTTGAAAAGAATGTCTAGACGTCGTAAACGATTATGTGATACCCAATAAGAGACTTTTTCATTTGGAACAAATCAGTTTTTCATCATGCATTCATGTAGTTTTGTAAAGAAGTAGAACCGGTACATGAGTGAAGTGAATACAATAACCATGCGGTTGAAACTGCATGATTGCAATGATGTATTTTTGAAGAAACATAACTTTACTTTTCCGATCTTTTTCCCCCTCTATACAATCTTATAATAGAATTTTTTTAGCGCCATTTTTCATTGCAAAAAAAATACGAAAGTCTAGATTTCGTACTAAATGAAGAACGATTCTTCCAAACCAAGTGCAATGGTTTGCCAGCAGGTCCCAAGCAGTCACAGTGGGTCATATTTTATTTTTACCGCCACACAACTCCAACCCGTCTCGTTTGTACCCAACGAGTCACATATATGTTTGGCGCTCCACTGGCATCACGTTGGCCACCGATTCGGAGCATTCGGGTTTGCAAGGAGAAAAGTTTCATCGCAAACCGTCCATCCGATCCAGTGCAGTCGTCGTCCGATCGAACAGGATTGCGAAAAAGCGTTCCGCTCGTAGCAACCGAGCAAGCGGTTTCTCACATAAATAATCTAGACCACCCGGCCACATGGGATCGACCCTTCGCGGACTCCGGCCCGACGCACCATCGATCGACCAACCGCAGCAACCAACGACGATCAGCGACGAGCGGTCAAAGCACATCGTGGCCTCACAATGACCAACGGTGTACGATAGTTTCGATGGCGCTTGAAATGGGCCCTTTTCCCACACCCACTCTCTCACCTGCCACGAGGAAAGGGCCCGTTGTGGACGTCTTCATACGTGTAGATATTAGTAAAACCCTGGCACGGTTGATCCACGTTATTGGACTTCAGGAGTGCTTATGTTTATTGCAAATTGTAGTGCAATTAATGATTGTTGCAATATTCGCAATAGTTTTTTATAAAACTGGTTTTGGCGCCCAACTCTTTGATTAGCGTGGCATGTAACTACACGACTACGTTAGATAAAACTGTTCAATTTTTGTTTTAACAATTTGCGTAAGATATAATAAATTCTTCTCTTTTTGTGCGACGCTTTCAAATCTTTTTTTTTCATCAATTAAAAAGCAACAACTATTAACCAGTTAGTGCATATGAATAAAAATGCATTATTGTCTTCCTCACAAACTTCTTTCGTGGCACGTCCTTCACTAAAAAAAGCTCTAACTTATCCTGAACAACCCTCCTACCACCGGATCACCCTCTTACAAGGCATCCCATTACACTGGAGCAATCTGATCGTCGGTCAATAAATAAAGTGTTATTAAATATAAATACATTTTCGAACCGGTGTCCGAATCCACGCGCGCGATGAACCAAGCAATGAATGGGAATTGCTCGCGCCCGATCGGTCGATAGGGCGCCATACAACGAGAAAGAGAGATACATTAAAGCAGGGTGTGCTGAAACAAGAAAACTTCGGTGAAAATGTTCTCCACCACGAGGGAAAAAAACATTGTCCGCTGATGAGGCGAATCTTGACTGTGGGTTCAGCTGGGCTGGACTTACCGTTTGATTAGCTGAATTCCTCGCGGCGTGCGTTTAACGTTCAGTAAGCTCATCTTTAAGTTTTTGCACAATTTCTCTCGTTGGAGAAGAGTGGTCCGCGAGCCCATCGGTGTAAAATATGGATGATGGCTGATATAGCTGTTAAAAACGCAAAACACTCGGCTCCTACCGCTTGCGAATGCCACTTGGGTCGCGGTGGAAAGGTTTACCAACCACGTTAAACAGAGCAGCTGAAGAGTGAGACGGTACCTGGTTTTTTTTTTTTTGCTTTGCAGCTTTTGCAAAAGCACACCCAGTCACATATCGGGCATCTTTTAATAATAATTCTTCCAACCTTCCCCGGAACGAACGACGGATGCGAATCTCATTCTGTCAGGAGAGTCATAATTTCAAGACCTTTTTGAAGGTCCGATATTCACGGTGCGGGTTCCTTTTATTCATTATCATCCTTTTCTCCGGCGCGCAAGAAGGCACATAAAATTACACCATCATAAACCACCCTGCTTTCCGGTTCTTGGAAAGAGGCTGTATCGCTCGGTGTGCGCATACTTTTTTGGTGTTGGGTCTATTTGATGCAGACCGCGTGAAATATGTTACTCGGCAATTAGTGAACAATCAGCGATCAATTACCGTAAAGGAAATGGTTTCACCGATTGAACAAACACAATTATAGCGCTTGCTAGATGCTAGTTAGTGTAGGAAAAATATAAGGATTAAAAACGAAAGCCTCAATCTAAAAATAGCTGGTGTCGATACTTCCAGACTTTACTTATTCATTGTTCTTATGGTTGGAATTTTGGATTTTATACTTAATTATTTTCCTTGACAGCACAATATTGTGCAGCGCAAATCATAAAGATAAGATGACTATGTAATAAAGAAACTTTACTTTCATTTCATTATGTCTAGTAAGAAAGATACAAAAAATATCTAACAGTTCTTCACCATACTATGAAGAAGAATTGTTATCATCAAACCATATTTTCAACATACCGCAAGAGGAAATTGTTATTTTACAAGGATTATAGCCGGTTCACGTGGGAAAACAAGCAGTCTCGATGTTCGTTATGATGAATTGGCTTAAAATTTGATAGTAAACGTGCCCTTATTTTCTTCCTTCCTGTGTCGCTTCTTTGCCGTTTGCCGACCAACCCTTCCAGTAATAACATTAAAGCGTGTTAACGGGGAAAACATGATGGGCATTCCGAAAGAAGCTTGACCTAGCGAAGAAACTTGCTCCAAATTTAATCCACTCGCTTCGCGCCACCACAGCAACCGATCGATTAACCGCTCCCCGATGCGGCATATTTGTTTTTCATCGCAACCCTAGCCCCGGTGAAGGTGTTGCCCTTTTTCATGGGCATAAATTGTGCCCGCACGGCACACAGGCGCACAGAAATCAACCGGAAGGGTGTGCACATTTGTGGCGCTTCAGTCGAACCGGTCTGCCGGTTTTTATTTTATTTTCTTCGTTGGCAGCATGGATCATTCGCCAGTACATTTGCTACATGCCTTATCAAACCCCGCCCGAGCCAAACTGACATAATTATGGCTCGGGAAATTTCTCACGTTCACCGCGACGCAACGATGATGATGCGACGCACCGAACGCTCCTGATAGTGGCGGCCGTAGCCGGCCGAAACATTCTTCACCCGGACCGGGACCGGCGCAGCTCCGGGATCAATGATTTGAATTATTGCACATTAAGGCGCGCGAAAGTGTACAGGCTCATCTTTGGGATGCAGAGAAGAAAACAGAGCAAAAAACCGACAACGACGAACTAAAACTAAACCCATTCCCTTCCGAAGGGCGACGGAGGCCGATTGCTAGCTAGATCCTTGTCCGTCGGCCATGGCTCTAGTTTAAATAGACTGCAGCATGTTTGAAGTAGAGCCGAGATTGAAGTGGGAACCTTTACCATAAGGGTTTAAAAATTCACTCTTGCGCGGATCGCCCTTCTTTTCCGCGCGGTTAATAATTACCATTACCACTCGGACGGTTTGCTTGCCGTTGGCCGGCGAGTGCGATCCGATCGGTAGGGCGTCGCTTGTGAATAAAAGTGAACGAGAGGGGGGAGCGAAGTATTAATGCTGGGCACCAGAAAACCTAAAAATAAAATTAAACTCCGGTTGCCCGAAAGATTTATTGCCGACGGCAGGTACTTAAGGTACATTAAGCAATGTTTTCCTTCGTACGTAGCGGCAGCTAATGTTGGTTGGAAGGAGCGAATTTCTGCGCTTTTAATGTCCATGTTTTACAACCCGGTTTGCAAAGGGCATTAGTTTTTGCTTACATAAAATAGGAAAGTTAGAGCAAGTAGCATGTTTCAAAATATTTAAGTGTGAGATAAAAGCTAACTGTTTGTTAAAATCAATTTATATCCTTTCTTCGATCATCTTCATCGAGATAATCCCAATCATTAAAAACGTAATGAAAGCAAAAGATAGTTCGACCCAATGAATCCCATTTTTATGTAACTGGCTTAACTCACTGTAATGGGACAAATTAAACGGGTGGACCAGATCGAGCTTCCCAGCAGCTCACCCTGCAACAGGGGCTTTAGGCGGCCCAGTTCGGAACGGAATGATTTATGACCTTCTGCTCCTGGTTGGTCCTTTTAAACCAGCCACATACACACACACTCACTCACATACACACAACATGTTTGGTGTTCGCTCTATCGGCGGTACTCTATGGGTCGATCTTCAACCTCACGGGCTCTGAGGAAGAAAATTTTAGCGTAGCCTCCTAACGCACCGGACAGGCAATAAAGGAGGTGAGGCCTGGCATCCAGAAGGGGAATAAAATTTGCATACAAAACCCCCGCTTCGGTACCTTTTTTTTCGAATGAAAAACACCATAGGGACTGTGGGTGAATCCTGCGACATTGCAGCGACAGGTCAGAAGGTCACGCTCATTGCGGGCTCACAGAGACAAAACGAGCTGCACAGAGGAACGTTTACAACAAAAAAAGTAAAGGAAATCGTACAAGTGGCCAGAAATAAGGCTCCCAAAATGGCCCGGGCCGGTGGATGGGAGCGGACGCTTTGCGGGCGGTTTGAACAATGCGGAACAATCGCGAATCACTGCATCCGTCGCGTAGAAAGGAGAGCACGTGAAACGGAAAAGATCGTACCCAAATCATATTGCACACGCGTACGACGCGTATTGCACCCAGTTTTATGTTTTTATTTTTTGTTTTTCTTATGCTCCCTTGCGATCGCCGTGTTTTCCCCGTGTAGCCATAACGATAACAGCGAGCGTTTATAACGAAATTTGCAAAAAAGACGAACGAAAGCATTCCGAGACAATACTGACAATGGGCGATTTATTTTATGTGACCAACGGGTTCGGCCTTCCCAGCGATGTGCCTACGTAAAAGTGTGGGAATAACTTCCCGGAGGCGCGTTGCACCGATTTTTCGGTCGTTTTTTTTCATCCTTCCGATTGCGGCTTTTCTTACGCGTGTTTTTCTCTTTTTTCATTTTCTTTTCTACAACAACAACGACAACAGTGACCGCGAGGCGTCGGTGATGCTGTCCAACTCGTGGCTCTACCACTACTACACCGTGCAGTCGAAGATGCAGTTCGGCATTCCGTTCGAGGGCGCAACCAGGATCCCCCCGACGACGCCCTACTACACCACCCCGGCAGGCCACGGCCACACCCTTTCGCCCAACAGTGTGGCCGGGGGAGGCGGTGGTACCGGTGCGGGAGTCCTCGCGGGTACGTCGGGCGTAGGTGCGGGGATGGCGGGCGGTGGTCATGGCTACTCGACGCCACACCACTCGCACATCACCTCCTACGGATATCACTCGCCCTCGGGTCAGCATCATAATGGCGGTGGTGGTACGGGAACTCCGATGCTACACGGCCACCACCAACATCAGCACGTCATTCAGCAGGGTGCAGGCTTAACACCAGCGGGGGATGCAGGGGATTACGGTGCAAGATCGTACGGGTTCCGGCTGGACTCGAGCGGGCAGCCGGTTGACTACAGTGGCGGCCATCCAACTCCTCCAGCATCGGCTCCGCCAACGATGGCGGGCATAGCGATGCCGGTGGTACAGGTCACCCCGCACATCCGGTGTCACAATGGCGGGGGCAGTGGGGGTCCTTCGTCGAGCAGTGGAGGAACTTCAGGGAGCAACAGTAGCAGCAATACCAATGGCAGTAGTAACAGTAGCAGCAATAGCAATAGTCATCCCATCTCCAATGGAAGTAGCAGTGAGCGCCACAATGGGACTCCACCAGCCAAGAAGCGGAACATGAACCGGCTGGAACCGCTTTATATTCCCGATAATGGCCATTCGGAGTCGTCTGACACGTCTGCGCTTGGGGAGCTTCAGCCGGGCACCGGAAATGCGCCCGGACTTCATCAGCAAGATGGCGGCGTTTCGGGAGTTTCCAATGGGTTGAGTAACCTCAATGGATCCCTCGATGGAGGTGTAACATCTGCCGGTGGGGGAGGAGGAGGGGGAGGGCTACAGACAATGGTCATTGGCTCGATACCGACGGGCCGTACCGCGATCGGTCGGTTACACTCGAAATCGGCCCTCCTGCCATCAACCGTTTCGAGCCTCGCGTCCGAACCTACCGATTTCATGGAGCAATGGAACCCGAGTCCACCCTGGTCCGACACCACCGCCCAAAAGGTGCCCGACATCTCGCACCAGGAGCTGTCCCCGTACATGACGACAACCCCTCCCACTCCCACCAGCGCCCCCCATCAGCTGCTGAACGGAGGCTTCCCGACGGCGACCACGTTCTCCTTCGACTGGATGCCGGAACAGTTCGTGCCGATTGTGTCGGATTGCTCCGGAACGACTCTGCTGTCCTCGGGCGGTATGGCCGTGTCGCACGTAACCTCCGGGGCACCGACAATCGCCAGCAGCAACGGTGCAGCGGTGGGAACTGCTGGCTGTGTGCTTCCGGTGGCTTCCTGCCTCGCGCAGGACGGTTTGCCCATCCCGGGCCTGCCCATGCCAATGCCGGTACCTCTGCAAATTCCACCCCCACCATGGCCATCAGATCACCGGCTACTCGCTCTGGACGGTGGCCCTTCCAGCACACCCTCGACCAGTGACAGTGGACGAGAACGAAAGCCAACAGACGACCCCGCTGGGCAACCGGATCAGCGCCGATCTCACTGACCCATTCCGAATATTCTGTGGTTCTTTCGAATGTTCTGACGTCCAGCGAACCCGCAGATACATGTGTTAGAAAATGTACAGACACTTGCATTATTTATTCTTCTCCTCGATCCTCAAGCAACCTCAGCAACTTTTGAGTGTAGAGCTATTTGTTACGTCACCTTCCGGAGTGAAGCATCTTCCGATTCAGTATTTTTTATGCTAGTAAACTACGAACGCAGCGCTGCATCTTTGTATTTTGGTACCAAATTGTGTGGTGATTGCGTTTTTGTGCGATGCATGTAAGATTAATTTATTGCATTGGTCGAATGAGCATGGTTTCAGAAAACTGCCAATCGACCGATCATAAGCAACCGTTTTCTCGTAGGCCAATATTTATTTTATACAATTGCACGGTTTTAATATACTAATTTTGTTACAAATTATCCCGTAGGTAGAAATGAAACTTAGTTTAGGAGATTTTACGACGGTCACTGATCGGAACTCTCCAGTAGAAACGTTGGTGCAAGCAAGGTTGGAGTGTAATTTTCGTGCAATTGTATGACATTATTTAATTTAAAACTTCGCTTCATAAAGCAAACTTTAAAATCAATCCGCATACGGCAGGCGTTCCAGTAGAGATGATGTACAATAAGCGTTTAAAAGCCGATAGGTTTACGAACAGGTATTTAGAGTTGTTATGCTACAATAAAGTTTTAAAAATACAATTAGAACCATTAATGAAAATACAGTAAAATCAATTAAGTTGTACATTTTCCTTTCACGTGTTGTTGGATTTGGTGTATCGAAAGAAATCTATCCGAAACCGATTCATAATGTAAGAAAACCAATTGTTGCACTTAAGAAAAGCAATAACGTTAGAAAACTATTTGTTTGAGTTTAAAAACGATATGGGATGGCCATTTACCGAAAATATAACACCACGTGCACCCGTTGAATATTTGTCATCCAACGCGACCTTTCAATCAGAATTCAACCAAATTGAAAAGCACTCGCTGAGTGCCCGACGAACACTCACTCTTGAACTGAGCGACCTGTTGTCGACAGCTGTCAAACTGATGTTTATCTTTGAAGCATTGTAAACAAAACCGCATGCGGCAGTCGTCCGGCCGGTATTTTTATAATCGTGTGTTTATCACCGAACCGTGTTTATCTATCTAACTTTGCGAAATAGTGCTTTTCTAACGTGCCTAGTAGATAGTTCTATAAGGATGAGTTTCGCTGGTCCTAAAGAAGTAATTGCGGAGGGTGACACCGTAGTGCTTTACCTAACGCCGGCCCTAATGCACACGATCGACGCGGTGCGGCAGATTCGTAACAAAAAGAACGAAATGATCGATTACGTGTTTCAGACCAGCTTCGGTGCGCTGAAGGTATGCGATCTGATCGGTGTGCGTTACGGTTCCCGGGTGCAGCTCACCAAAGGCTGGGCGCACGTCCTGCAGCCGAATCCGGAGCTCTGGACTCAAACGTTACCCCACCGGACGCAGATTCTCTACACCCCCGACATCAGCATGATTCTGTACCAGCTGGAGGTGCGGCCCGGCAGCGTCGTGATCGAGTCCGGCACCGGTTCCGGCTCGCTCTCGCACTACTTCCTGCGCGCGATTCGCCCCACGGGCCATCTGTATACGTTCGATTTTCACGAAGAGCGTGTCGCGAAGGCACGCGAAGAGTTCACCGCCCACGGACTGGGCGACAATGTTACCGTGCGGCAGCGGGACGTGTGCGAGCACGGATTCGGCGACGAGCTGGATGGCAAAGCGGATGCCGTGTTTCTCGATCTGCCGGCGCCCCAGCTCGCTATTCCGTACGCCGCGAAAGCGCTGAAAAATGAAGGTAAGCGCAACTCCAATTAAAAAGCGATAATGGTTTTTCTTCCCCCAACGATTGTCGGTGCAGCGGAAGGCACTGTCGTCGCAATCCATTGCGGACTACACCAACGGTAGTCCTGGTGACACATTCTCCTAGCGGTGTATCGGCCACTTTCAGTGGCACCAGAACCGATTGCGCCCAACCAAGTGGCCACGTTATTCAGTTAACAATTAATTTCACTCGCACCCTAGAGGCATGATTTATCGGACGCCATAAATAACGTCGGGCGCATAAACGATCCCGACTGGGCACTATCGCAAAAATCGCTCTCCCGCTGGTCACCCCGTTCGGATTCGGTACGCAAAAATGGCTCACACGTGTAGCACGGTGGTCCGGTGCGAAGATCAAGAAAAGATAAATGCTCCGGAGAATAATGCTGGTACAAGTGACCTTACGTACTTTCGCACCACAACAAGAAATACATCTTAACCCATAAACGATCTGTTCCGCTGTTGATAAATTGATATCGGTAACGAATCAGGTTATTTTTTCATGGTGTGCAATACAGAAATTGATTTTTGAATACCTGGATTATAAGTTTATAAACACGCACCCTGTCCGAGTGGAAAGCATTGATGGGCAGAATTACACTGGTTGAAGTAACGTACAGCTTTATCGTGATTTATTTTACGTAGCAAGCCAAGTGTACATTTTTATCGTTTTTCGAATTAGAATTTACGTAACGGAATAAATGCAAAACATTTTGTACAAGTTATTCTGTGAACTTTTTTCTTCAAAAATATGTTGATAACTAATTATATTCTAATTCGTCAAACGGGAAGAGATAACAGCATGTCCTAAGTGCCTCCTCATTTACATAGGACAAATCCTAACCCCCAGCAAACGATAACGTGCTTGTACCACGCTGTTACTCCGTTGTCGTCTGCGGCGGCCTTTTGCTTGACCACGCTAATGAATAAATATTCTTCAACGTTGCTAGAATCGTTCCTATTGCAAAATCAATCACCACCTTACCGTGCACGGGGCACCTCTGGCATGAAAGATATCCTAGAGATTCCAGGACCGCCGGCCAGCCCTCCTAGCACCATGATTCACCACCAGCGGTGGCGGTCCCCTTGACGGTGAACCTTTGAAGTGCAGATATGGTTAAATTACCGGGTGTTTCTTTTTTTTTATTCAGCCCTTCAATGCCCCCCTCCAGTCTCCCTTCGAAGTATGACCAAATTAAGCAAAAATGAAAATTGGCATCATTTATTAGCAACCTTCCTGGACCTGGCCCAATGCGGCGGCCGTCACCGTCAAAGACCAGTGCCAGATTTGCATATCCACTTCCCCGGGAGCGGTTCTAGAATGCAGTGGTTTTTTGTTTGTTTGTTTGTTTGATGCGAGTTAAAAACATAGGCAAAAAAGATATGGCTTGAAGCCGCTGCAGTTGACAGAATAGTGGCCCGTAGTTCGGTTTCGAAGAAGTAGTTTTTTTTTTGTAGGTTTGTCCCCTCTTTACATCGAATCTGTGCCGTCAAACATCAAGCAACGGCGGCCAAGAAGAAAGAAAAGCCCAACGTGCGAAAGGCGCACCGTGCGTCCCGGAAGGTGATAAAGAAAATCAGGGACCCGGTTGACGCGGACGAACGGGACCATTCATCTATTCAACCGTCAGGCACTAGTCGATCTCTACTTCACTAGTCCGGTCCAAAGGTGCACGGCCAGGCTTAGTGCACTCTCCTGCTGGACCCTGTCAGAGCCGAACTTAGCAAGCGGAACAGACAGAAAACACTATGTCCGCCAGGGTGGTAGAATTTATGTACATTGTCACACGCGAAAGAACGGTCCACGGTCGATGGTGGGGATCGACACCACTCTCTTGACACCTCTCCGAACCACGTGCACACGCGACGGTCCCTTGCAGAAAAAGGGCGCCGGCAAGACAGGAGGCAGAAACATTGAATTAAATCCCCGCGAACCGGATTCTGCAGGCGGCGAGAGCGCGTATTGTCCTACATGTAGCCTAGGGAGTCGACCAAGTGGGAGAACTGTTTGTGATTTGCAGAGGAACACGTTTATTTGCCCAGCAAAGAAACCAATGTGTGATGGAGAGTGATGGAGAACGGAGCGAACATAATTCTTCTGCCGGTGTAGTTTGTCCGGAATTGGAATTGAAATTGTCCATATCAACCATTTATTCGGTTCGTATCACCTATCCACCAACGAGGGTCATTTAAAAAACAACTAGTAGACGAAAAATATACATTAAAAAAAATGTCACTTGAATAATCTAATAGGCTGCCAGAAAAGCTTATTCGAATTATCCAGTAATTTCTCTTTTTTAAATAAATTTAATTTATTCAATTTCAATAGTCAGTTTGAAGTTTGCAAGACTTAATTGAGTTCAACATCAAAATATTCTGTTAAGGTAAACCCAAACTTTAAGTTCTTCCAGAATACACGTGTTTCCCCCAATGCCCCTACCTTTGCAAGTGTCTGGGCCCATACTCCAGCTTCCATTCGACTCGTACGATGCATGACTCAATGGTCGCAAGTCCTGCCATGCGGCCAGTATTGCATTCATACGGACTCGATTAATTAATTTTTATTTCCTCATCCAACCACACTCACACACGTCCATCGTTTTGCGGCGAACATGAAAGTGGACTGCCGAACGTCGGACCCGGATGGACGTGGCACGGGTTCGGGAAAAACACCGGTTTTGCAAACGTCGCTGCACCAAACCGTGCGCCATAGTTGGCAAGTGCCGCCTTGGCGTCTCGAAAGCCGTTGACAGGACAGCGTACTGCTCAACTGTGTTTCGTTGCGTCAAAACATAGAAAGATTCCTTCCATCTGCACCTCGTGTCCGGCGGTCCGGCGTTCAATGGGCAATTATTCGGAGGATAACGAATAGATAAAATACCCCCACCGACGGGAGGCGACAAACACAAAACGAATCACGGAGAGTCGTTCGTGATGTCGCAACATCGTCAACACCTGTGAAAGGAACACATTCATAGGGGCAAGTTTTCGGGAAATGAAAATGAATGGGAATTATCTATTTTTGAACTAAATTCTTTTGGAATGCCATTTTTGTTTTTTACAGGATAATTTTTACATCTTTTTACACGATTTATCACATTTATTAGCTGAATGATTCTCTAACCTGACAGCGAGTTAGAGAAAGCTGTTCGAATCAGCTTCAAGCTCATCTACCTTTGTGAAAAACGGAAGCTTGATCTAACGTTAAGTTGGATTGAATGGCTGTTAAAACAATGAAGGATCGATATTTCAAGCGTCTGTTTTATTTATAAATGACAGGCTTGAAAACAAATCAGCTATATTCAGCTTATTGATTCATGATTTGCAAAGTTCTCTCAGTTTCTAAAACATTCCAAAATATGATAATCTTACTATTATGAGTTATGTTAAATTATTCTCAAAAATAGAAACGCATGATGATCATTTCGTTTTTCGTTTTGAATGATCAATAAGTAACAAACGCATCGTCAACAGTATCGTACTCTCATCCAGCTCATAACAGCTTGTAGAATTTATTAGTCGTACTAGGTGATCATTCGCCCCCAGCCACGCTGCCGATATTGTGGTGGGTATTGGGTCGCTTTTGGACAAACTACGCACGATTCAAACATTCACCCGTACAAGACTTCTTGCCCAGAAGCCGACCCAGTGCCGACGGCGTAGGAGACACAAGCGATCGATCGATCGATCGGTCCATCGGTGAATTGAATGATTTATTAACAAACTTTGCACTATTGCAGCGGATGGCTGCGGCAATCCGGGCAACTACAAAGTCACCCGACTTCGACTCCCGCGAGGAGTGTCAGGTTTGGTGTTTGTCCTACGCGTACGAACCCCGGGAGAGGACGCTTGCCGGACCACGGCGACGGCACGGCTACCCCGGGTGGCTCTCGTGCAAAGATCAAAGACTCGCAAGACGAACGACCAGTGAAGCCCCTGTGACAGGGCAATGAAGATTGTTCGCGTCTTCGCATTGCTTCGATCGTCCGAATCGAATTCGTTGAACCTGTGGGCAGGATGGGAAAGTGCTGGGAGAAATTGGCACACATTGAAGCCGATCCGCCGGACATCATACTCTACAAGCAGGAGCAGAGAGAAACGGGACAGATCATAGATTCACGGGGGGGAGTTCAAATGTCGCTAGGATTCGTGTCAACCGAATGGGGCCGCTCGGGGACCCACACGGGAACACGGAACACTAGTCAATTTCCTTATAAAGACATAAAGAGAAAAGCTAGCCGCCAAACTTACCACAGAACAGAGCGGCCAAATGCCAGCCAGTTCAGCGTGGGACCTGTGCCCAAGAGAAGATTTCCGTAATTGCCTTAAACAACATTAACAAATTGGAGTTTTCTTATGATAAAAGATCCAAATTTATGATTTCAAAATCGACCTTTGACTGATTTTGTCCGCTTGAGTTTAAATCGCAAACACTTCAAATTGATTAAAACAACTTAATGTAATGTTTTCTTCAAAGAAATAATACTAACATCAAACCAATATAAACACGTCTGCGTCTGCAACATTGTAAACCAATGTTCCTTTTTAACTGCAAACGCTTTTGCCCCTTTAAATTCAATTGGTCCAGTTTCTGATTTACGCCTCTCGAACCCCATTTCGCAACGATGTTACGGCACAGTTAATGGCAACCCACCGGGCAGCGGGAGTTCCCGAAGGAATCCATCAGTTCGTCATGCCTAAATATAGTTCCAACCGTACCCCCGTACGTTGACGGCTCATCACCGGCACAGCATGCCCGGTCCCAAACGGTTGCGCTGGACCGGTGCTTCCATTTCCGGATGATAATCGATATCCACGTTCCGGAAATGCTACGCGATGCACCGACAAACTCAAGATGCGAAACTCTACATTCTACTAATACGTTCGATGAACGAACAGTTTCGCAAAGGATTGGGTACAACAAAAACTACCCAGCGAGCTCCAGCTGTGCGGTCACTTTCCTCCCACCCGCCGACCGTCAAGTTCTTACCCGCAAAGTCCATGACGGTAGCAGATGTTGCAGTATCGTTGCCATCCGGTCTAATGATGTTGACAGATAATTGATACCACTTTGCGCCTTTCGGGGGCCACCGGCTTCGTTTGTCCAAGCCTTCTTCCTGTGGGAAAGGGATGAAACGAAAAAAACCGGGTGTGTCGATCGGTTGGTGGGAAACGATTATTTATGCGCATCTCATCTCGCAGCTTCTCCAAATCGTGTCCCTTGCAGTCCAGTTTGACGAAGTGGATCGACTTTGGATGCGGTGAAAAAGTGTTTCGAAACATAAATATATCCTCCAACTCACCGATCACAACCGATCGCTGTGTGTGACACTCCGCTGGACGAATTTCGACAAATAACAACAGCAAATTTCGAACCGAGTCGATTATCTGTCAGACTCGATTTCGACTGATTTCCGGCACTGGAAACACTCAACTCAACACCCTTTTTGCGAGCACAGCGTCCAGCGGCAAACTGTGCTTCGGCACGGAATCAACTCTGTGTCGAAGTGGAAGCGGGGCGGTACTAAAAAACACGCGTCACAATCAACGTGTAAAACGGAGGGTTAATGGATGAGGAACACAAGGATAAGGATGCCTCCAAGGTAACGGAGGGAATATTTAATTCATCTTTTCTTCTGGTGAAAGGAGGTGTCAAGGGTGTTGAAATGCACTTCATTCATGAGACGCGTTTTGAGTTAAACGGTTGCACCTTCAAATAAAGTTTGTGTGTTGGGTTTCCTCTTGGAGGCTGGAGTCAACCGGTTTTGATTTTTCTTTAATCGATTTGGTTTTTTTGTTTCAAATATGGACGCATTTTCTGTTTTGTTTACATAATTTTCGCGTAAATGTAACACAATTCAAATTTTTGTAGAGATGATCGAAAGAAGTTTGAAAGCTTAAAACAAGTTCCATGTTCTTAGGTGATTCTACAAACTATACAAATTTTTCGTTTTATCACCATTTCATTGATATGAAAAATTGCTTCCTTTTCATAAAACTTTTCATAAAACGCCTTCAATACGTAAATCGTAACAGTCCAAACGAAAAGCACCAGTCTTTCGGGCAGTGTATTGGCTCAGTTTCCGCGTGATTCCGGGATTGTGTGCATGTACTGTGCATCCCCCATGCAGTGCCCTTCTTTTATTTCATCTGTCAGTGGCTGTCCGATAACGATAATGAGACTGCCACTTCGTTGCATTATTCATGGCGCATTCGCACGAGGATTCGTTTCATGTTTTTCGCCCCACTTTGCCCTTCTATACACTGCTGAAGGTTGTTGCGGGGAAGGGGAGCTTGAAAGGCTACCGTGGAAGTGATCACTCCTGCCCCGAGACAAGACGCGCAAGATCCCCCGGTTAGGCATGGTTCTGCGCGAAATCGATGTCGAAATCGTTAAGATCGCCAATGCGCGAACCATTCGATGACAGGTTCCGCCGGTGGGCTAAGGGCGAACGGGGGCGGGTGATCGGTTAAAGCTCATGCCAATCCTGACAGGGAAGATTTATTGCACTTTTCCCACCGAGGCGCGTGAATTTAATATTGATTTACTTTTGTCCATAATTGACTCTCCACTTTGAACAGGTGTTCTCAATTTCGAGATAAAAGCGCCGTTTTTTGAGATTTTTTAAATGTGTTTGTCTTCAAAGTTTTGTTTTCGAATAAATGTGGGAGGAATTATTTATTATAAGAGAAAATTGAAAAAAGGGAATCTTGTATACAAACTAAACTCTGATTAAAGCGTTTAAATATTGATCGTGTTACGAGTGTCCATTCTTTTTCAATACTTACAACAAGCCAAAATAAATGCTTCAAATTGTATCCTGGTTTCCTTCCTTTGCTTTTAATTGTAGGTGGTCGCATCTGTTCGTTTTCACCCTGCATCGAACAAACGATGCGCGTCTGCGAGACCCTAGTGAAGCACGGGTTTACCGAGGTGCAGAACCTGGAAGTGCTACAGATCGAAGAATGCGTCCGCACGCGCAATGTACCGGTGATGGAATTCGATTTCCTCAAGACGAAGGTAGGCCCGAAGTGAGAGTGTGTGTGTGTGTGCAATGTATACTGAAAACTATAACAGGATTATTACCCTCATTTCCATAGAAAACCGACACCGAAAAGGACACGAAGACACCACGGGAAAGCAAAAAGTATACCACCTCGAACGCCCCGCACACAATGGCCGGCCATACCGGGTACCTGACGATAGCAGAACTGCCACCACTCTTCGCCCGGTAATGGATCTCTAGGCGTACGGTTCGAACTCTTCAACAGATTACGTCACCACACGACGTGGCATTGGATTAACTTTGACGGTATGACGAATAAAGGATAATTAATTCCGAAGAAACTACTCAAACCTATTGCATCTCGACGAAACTATGTGCTTGGAAGTTGGATCCACTTTCTTGTCAGGCCACTTCCATCTTCAGTCGTTCGGTTGACACAGAGGACATGATGAGCCCTGTATTTTTTGTGGTGTTTCTCGGCTGTAGTGTGCATGCTATGTTAATCCCTGGAAAGTGCTTAATTCAGGGCAACCCATGGCTTCAAGTTGGTAATATGCAGCGAGTGGCGCGAATTGTCGCCATGATGGGGGAACAAGTTGGACACAATCCGTTCAACGTCTTTCCGATGATGCACAAATTTGGCAACTGTGTTAAGGTGTATCTAAGCAATGTGGATAACGCCATCAACATAACGATCAGGTGCAATGGTTCGTCCGTGAGGAAGGATGCAAAATACCAGTGTCCCCGGTACACGCCAAGTGTCCGTTGGATGCTCGCTAACCTCATCTACCTGCAGTACGACGAACACCGGTTCGAGCTGAGCAGTTGCGCGGAGTTCAATGCGACGCATTCGTATCACGGTCAGATGCTTCTGATGGACGTTGATGAGCCGCGCAGTTACACCAGCCCCGCCGAGATGCTGCCCAGGTGGCGCTCGAAGCTAGCCCAAGTGGGCATGGTACCGTTCTCATATTCCGCCAACTGCGAAAGCTGTTTTTTCCTCAACGAGTATGTGGTGCACATGTCGCGCAAAAAACCTCCGACGCTAGAACAGCTCGGGCCCGAGCCTTTCTGCGCCGATGGGCAACCGAGGGGAGCCGGGAACGAAACACAGGTCGCAGCGCAGAAGGCCAGCAGTCCGGTCCTCTACGTGGTGTTGCTTTGCACCGTACCGGTGCTTATCGTTGGCGGACTAATGTACTGCAAACGAGCTTTCACTGCGAACTCGGTTGCACCAAACACCGCGGAATCGACCGATAAGACATAAGGACACACGTGCACAACCAAAAATGGCAGAATGAATAAAGAGTTCATACTGTTTAATCTGAATAAAAGTGAGAAATTAATGTAAGGCTTCGATCATGCTTACGGTACAACAATAATAAATGTTGTTGTTTCCACCCCAACAGCGTAACAACTGTTTTAAAAATGTTGATCGTTAATTGAACACACCATAGAATGATGTTCAGGATAGAATATATGTACATAATAAAGTTTTATTACACTTTAGTATACTACAGTTTCACGAAGGCAAAGCATATAACCAACACCATACATTGGGCTGGCATACATATTACATAACGATAGTAGATGACCGACTTGCATCCATCAGGCAGTCCATGTAGTCGTCCACTACATTGTAGTGGATGATTTGGAAGTGCAACGGTTCGAACATTTGACACACCGCCAAGACGGTGTCGCAACTGAGCCGCAGCATATGGCGGCATAGCTGTGACCTGCAATGTGAAGAAACAAACTTCATTGATGAAACTCTCTTAACAAGTCTTAAAGATTCCTACACTTATGTAGAGGAGTACCTGCCCTTCATTAATTGGTGGCAGAAATCAAAAAGGTTGCCTTATGAAATAGTTGTTAGTTGTTCTGGGAAAGTTTCCCTGGTTATGGATCGCCAAAAACGATTTCCAACGTGCACCCAATTCCAAATAGCTTACATTATTTGGAGAGTTATAATCATACAGTTTAGTGTTTTGAATTGTTGAATATTCAGAAATTGTTGCCTCCGAATAAAGATGCGTCCAACACATCGTTGGCTTTGTTGGCTGGTCGTGGAAATGCTGCAGTCCCTCATCTACCATGGAAACACCGCAGTGGTTGTAAATTGCATGTGCTTGAAGCCGACACAACGATGGGACAAGCTAGCCTCATTTAACACATCCTTGAAGTTACTCATTATAATGCAGGACAACCTGGGACACAACCCGTTCAACGGTTTCCCAAACATAAGCCAAATGGGCCAGTGCCTCGAGCTTCACGTGAGTTTTCGTGCCCATACATTCAACGTCACTCTTAGCTGCGTCAATGAGTCCGTGCCACAGACGGTCGCCGACGACAGAAAAAGTAAACTTGCCTTACTCTCGTTCTTGGACTACTATCACGAAAACGAGGGTTTTATTGTAGTGAGTGGTTGCTACTATTACAACAAAACGCAATATAACTACGGAAAGCTAGTGGCGGCTCCCGTGGCCGATTTTGAAAGACTTCAATCCGCACTAGCCGAAACGATTTACGACGTGTATAAGCATGACTATCAGTTCATTTCCTATGACCATCCGTGTACGTGCAATTTTCGCAACGCGTTTTTGCTCAAAACGGGCAAAACTCTGCAGCCGCCACAAATCGAACCGTTTCTACCTCCTTACGCCAAAATTGTGGTGTACGTTGCGATTATACTTGTCTGTATCGTTGTAGCTGTTACTAAGGTTAAATAAAATGACACTGTACGCGTTAGAAGAAAACTTTTTCTACGACCACGCGTGCCATTACATTTATTGGCGAGTATGTTCTTTTATTAGGTCACAAGCCTTATTGAAAATAGTTCATAGATAGGCATATTTTATTATCGTTGTGCTGATACATTTGGTACTTTTGTATAGATTTTGGTATTGAGGAACAAGTTTATCATTTCGAAGTTGATCAAGTTAAATAAAGTATAGAAGCTAACTTATAAATACTTTTCTTATTTTGTCGGCGAATCTTCTTTAACACAAGTGATTTAAAACCTCCTTATTTCCAACAATAATGACTTATAAAACTCACAGAAATAAACAACAGCCTCCCTAGAACCACGGATACCATCCACTATAAGCGATACCGAGCAACTTCTCATCGGTGGCCAGCTCCAACAGCATACCGACCTGCATCTCGGTGGAAAGCTGATCCGGATTGTCGGACTCTTCCGCCAGCTTGCTCGACAACTCAGTGGCCGCCTGCACGATCGCCCGATAGCCCAACAAAAAGTTGCGCTGTCCGGCGATTACACCCTGACGCAACTCTTCCAGGAGCAACCGCTTCGGATTGGCCCCGGATAATTTCCGTATTACGGTCTCGACGCGGGATTCTGGATGCCACGTCGAACCGTGCGCCGTCGACGGCCCTCCCGTTTCCTCTCCACCAGTGGATCTTGCCCGTGCCGCCTCCAGCCAATCGACGGTTGGTTCTCGGATGAACACGTCGAGACAAGCACGCAACAATTTCCGCGCGTCCCGCAGACACTGCAACGTGTACAGGTGACACTTGTGCAGGACACCGGACAGCCGCATCGGTTCCATCACGCCAACGAACTGGGGCGTCAGACGGAACGGGACTAACTCCGGAACACCCAGATCACGTGTACCCGCCCCGAAAGCGATACCGAAGTCGACACCCACCAGATCGCCGGTGGCCCGTTCAAGCACGATGTTTGACAGATGCCGATCGCCGATGCCGAGCACCCAGCAGGTGATGTCCATCGCGGCCAGACTGCGACCAAAGTTCATCCGCAGCCGGTAGAACGCTTCGGGCGAGGTGGTCATATCGAACAGTGCACGCTTCAGTGTGTCCCCGCGTATCGTCTGCGACAGCTCGATGTACTTCAGCCGGAACCGGGCCGGAGGGCAATGGGACGCAGCCTGTCCGTACAGTGCCTGCGAGTCGAGTCGCGACACAGCTTCGTCGCTCACACTGGCGGATACCCGTTTCGAGGCGACTCGTAGAAACTTCGCGTACTGATCCCGCACGTACGCCTGGCCCCGATCGTTGGAAGGGTTGTAGCGCGGACCGGCCTGCGCCGCAATCTGCTGCAATGATACGGTGCCCTCGAGCCACTCGATCATCCCAAAATCGGACCGTATCGGTACCACCTGGTAGGTACGCAGTTCAAGTCGTTGCTCCATGCAGCGTCGATCCAACCGCAGGTGGTTCGTTATCACCTGCTGCAGCTGCTGAATGCGCTGATCTTGCCGCAGATCTTCACCGTACTTTGCCAGAAATCGATACTGTCGGCCATCGCTTCCGCGAAACGCTATCAGCACCGGTAACCGAAGCGTACCGTACACGATCAGATCCGGAAACACCTTCACCAGGCGCACTTGGACGCCGGGTGTTGGACGACGTTCGTTCATCGTGTTATACTGCCCGGGAAGTTCGATCGTTTCATCAAGCTGCTGGCCACTGTAGTGATAGTCGGCCAACCAGGGCGAAAGATCCTCCAACTGGACGCGATGTTGTTGGGCACGCGGTCGCAGAGCTTTCAGTGCACTCTCCATTCCGCGCAATCGTTCTTTGATCGCTTCCTGCTCGGTGTCCGGATGAAGATCGCGCAACGAAAGCCACTGCACGACGTACGGGCACAGCGCCCGGTACGCCTTTCCGTACCGATTGTCACTCGCTTCCACCGGGAACACATTCTCAACGGCCCGTTCTATATACGCCCGGTAGTCTTCCGGGTTGGAGAAGGTTGTTAGTTTCTGCCACAACCCGGTAAGCATCGCAAGGAGTCGCATTTCGGGCATTACCACTCGACACAGCTCATCCACGAATCGATCCATTGTGGGGTGCTTTAAGGCAGCACGGAAACGGCCGATAAAAGGTCGTTCCGAGACGGATCCGTGTTGTTCCAGTGTTATCCTTGCCGGGAAGTACAATGCCATCGGGTAATCGGTGGCCAATCGGAGTAGAAGTTCATCAAGGAAGCTTCCACCACCACCATCAGTCTGTACATCCGTCGCTTTGACCTTGAGGTAGGACAGAAGCTGTGGAATCCAGGGAAGAAAGTTCCATGATGGCACCGAGCGGGAAAGCTCATCGAATTCTTGGCGAAGTTTACCATTGTGCAGGTTACGCAACTGCAATAGGACGGGAAATAGTTGACGGGCTTCCCGAGAGCCGTACTGTATGGCGGGGAGTAATGATGTGACAAGCTGACGTTCGGCAGGAAGTTCCACCTGCTCCGGTTGCTCGGTGTCCAGCTGCTCGTAGCTGTACTGTGCCATGCGGAAGTAAGCGTCCGCTAGCTCGTGTGGTGAGGTACCGCCACGTTCTAGTCCACTCCGGATCGCGTCGATACTTTGCTGAAGGCAGTGGACTGTAAACTGCCGCAAGGCTTCATTCGGTCGTTCGCTTCGGATAGCGTTTCCCGCTGTCACGCGGATAACGTCCAACACGGCATCGTTCACCCGGTCGTGGAAAGATTCACCGTAGTGGAAAAGTTCCGCCCAAGCAGCTCCCATCGCCTTCGGAACGGGTGGTTCGTCGAGGTGCTCGAGGGCCGATTGTGTAGTCAAGTGCGCCAACCGGCGGAATCCTTTAAGCAACTGAGAGGGATCCGTTGGAGATGCGCGGGTTAGACGGGCACGGTCGTAACGCATCCGGGCAATACGCCGTCGAAGAAGCTGCTCACGTTTTATCGCTCCGTCCGCTTCATCGCCACGCAGCCGCTGGATCATTTTCCCGGCGTAGATCATGTTACTCTGTTCGAAAGCCACCTCCAGTAGGTGCAGTTCCAGCTCGAACAGCAATTCGGACAGCTGGGATAGATGTGTCGTCTCTCCATCAGGGGTCTCGCGAGATTTTTTCTCGAGCTGCTCCACCAGAAACCTCCGGTGGGCCACGATCGTATCCCACGTGATGAGGGAATCGGTCACGTTCGGTTTTGCTTGACGCCAACTATCGACCAAGCGTTTTACCTCACCCCGACCTTCCAAGAGTTCACTGTAGGCGCGCAACTCAACTACCTTGCGCACGCCGAGCAAACACTCGACGCGGAACAGGTCCGACAGAACCCCGGCGCAGTGCCACTCTTCCAAAAACTGACGTTCCGTCTGCTCAGCGTACAATCGAGCCCGTACCAGCTCCCCGCTCGCAAGATTCAACGCCGTCAGCTCCTCGCCAAAGTGTTGCTGGATGTGTTCCGCACGGGGCGGCATGTGCATCCACTCGTCCAGAATCCGACAAAACTCTCGGCCCCGCTCATCACCCGCCATGTTCAGCCGGACATTGCCGTGCATGTAGGCCGGCAGCAGGTTATCCTGGTTCCACTCGTCCGTCCACAGCTCGTCGTGACCGGTCACCTGTCCGCCGATCTCCTCCAGCAGCACATCCCACTGTCCAAGCCGCATCAGACAATCGTACGCTGATTTGTAGCAAAAGTTGCGCTCTTCGACCCGTGCCGGGCTTGTGGTTGCGATCAGTTCACTGTACGCACGGTACGCCTGATCGTACTGTCCCAGGGCCTCCATTTCGATCGCATCCCGTAGCCGCGGATTACTATCCAGCTTGTCGCCAAAGATTCCTGCCACGGCGTCGTGCTCCCGGAGCGTATGGTAGAGGGAAGAAAGTTGCAACCAATGATCCGCCTCGGATGACGCATGAGAACCACCGGCCCTTACCGATTGCTCGTCAAACTCCGAACCGTCGGTAAGCTTGCCTTCCACGTAAAGCACACCCATTGTGAGCATGTTGGACACGCCCGCCACCGAGGCAACGTTCCGCGGGGACAACGTTAATCTTCCCGATGCCTTCCCGAGGCTCAACTCGATCAAACTCCCGAACAGGTTCGGATCGCACGCTTTCGTCGACTCGAGAATGTGCTGCAGCGAGCGATCGAGACGTTGAACAAATCGATCCCACTCGACGCGAGGTCCAGGTTGCTCTCCGGTCAGATCGTCCGCGATCCCGTTGAAGATGGCCACAAACGTTTGCCTTGCACATGCGGCATCACGACGGCAGAGCGCTTGCAACGGCAACAGAAATGCCAAGAGGTTAATCTGCAGATCGGGATAATCGGCGAGCCGATACCGACGGTACAGGGTCACCCGGGAACTACCCGCGCGGCGCTGTTCGGTACGTTTCCGCTGGGTAGAATAATGACGACCCACGGCCCACGATGTCTGTCGCTGCCTGTTCGCTTCACTATCCTTAAGAATTCTTTTCCGTAAACGCTCAAACGTACGCTCTTCCATGTTGGGAACCTGCTCCTCCTCCGGGGTGAATCCTCCTCCTGCCTTCCTTTGCGATCTGCGATCGAGCTGCAACGAGCTGGCCTCGAACAGGAGCGAGTTTTGTGTTGGCAACGCAAACGAATCCCCTGCTAGGGTGTATCTCGTTGGATCCTGCGTCGGCTCGAACTCGGAGTTGTCCGTTTCGACACCGGAAAACTGTGTAGCTTTTATCATCTGCTCCATCTGCGACCCGCGGCCAGTTATGTACGTTTGCAGCTGACGCTGGGAAGAAGTTTCCGCAAACAGTGGTGTGAGGACGGTGGCCGAATGGCGCTGCCGACTACCCGTCTCGATGGTATACTCACGGAACTTTACGTCCGTACTGATGTACTCATGCAGAAACAGCCGATCCTTGGACTCCCGGCAGCGAATAGCAGGATCGAACAGTAGCGCCACTGCACTGCCAAGGAACTCCGCCTCAATCGAGGGATCATATAGTTCGGTGAGAAGATACAGGAACCGCTCCCTGACATCTTCCGGGAGTTTCCCACTTTCCATAAGATATTCCAAAACACGTGTACGTACGGAAGACACCAAAGTCGAGTCGGTGGTAGTGTCGTCCGTTTCACATAACCCCTGCAGCAGGTACTTCCACACCGCTTGACGCTTTTCGTCGGACAACTCGCCGGCACGATGTTGGTGAATGTAGATCAATATCTCGTACGCAACGGCACGGGACGCAGGTTGGGTAGTGCGCTGCGTTGCCACCCCACCAACAGGGTCGATTAACTGCTGGATTTCCTGCAGCTCATCGACCAGCACCGGAAGGGCACGATTGAGCAGATGCAGTGTGGTCAACTGAAGATCGGCATCGCGCAACAACTGCGCCAAATCCAACGAAACAAGTTCCCGGTACAGCTCATTGCGGAATCGTTCGATACGTCCACCAAGCAGTAGCTCCAAACCTATCCGTTTTTCCGCAGCGCTTGCCGTGGGAATGCGGAAGCTCACGATCGAAAGAAACGGATCGGCAATGGACGGGAACCCTTTGCTGATTTCGTACACAATTTCGAGAAACTTTCGCCCCTGCCCGCGATTAATATTGGACAGCAGGTTAATGCAGCACGTAAGAAAGTCCTCCCCATCTGCGCCTTGGCTGCCTGCCGGTTCCTGCTGATCTTCCGGCACACCGGCGGGGTAGAGACGTGCAAGGCAGAGCCCAAGCAGTTGAGCGGCCGGTTTGTAGATAGTGTTGTTGGGCGCATCTAAGCATTCCAGAACCGCACGAAGATAGTCCTCTCGGTTGCTTTCGCTCCAGGGTACGAGACGGCCGCCACCGTTTATAAGCACGATAGTGCTCAGCTGTATGCCAGCGGCCAGTTCAAACTGGGACCGGTCTTCCGACTGAGAAGAACCAACGTCCCGGTTTGTGACCATTACGAAGAGAAGCTCTGTCGGAATGGTTAGCACATCGTGCCACTGTTGAATGAGCGCTCTGATCAACTCTAAGTTCAATCGAAACACCTGCTGACGTACGCTACTGCCCAGCTGTTGGCAGCAATGCTTCATAAGGAAGCGCAACAGTGCGCTGGCCAACGAGGCACTTTCATCCACGACCCCGGGTGCTGGCAAAGGAGGTCTGCGTGTGCTCCACTCCAAGATAAGCGCGATCAGATCCGTTACGAGTGTGTTTAACCCGTTGAATATTTGGCCATCCACAATCAGTTGCATCAGCGGAGCAAGTAGAAGGGCTGCGTGGTTCGTCAACTCCCGGCGACAATTGTCGATCACCTTGGCGAGAAACAGGCGTACGTTTTTGGGTTGCCCTGGATCGATAAGAGAATCCACAATGAAGCGTACGATCGGCTCAGTTGTGATACCGGCGGTGGCCATATGCCGAATGCACCCACAAACCGTAGCCATCACTTCATGATCGTTAATTTTCGACCGTTCCAGTGACACACGGGACAGGGTACCTTTCTGACGCTTGGAAAGTTCGGTAGCTTCGCGCAGGGCAACTTCACGGGCCGAAAGCATCACTGAGTTGTTCAAATCGAACCGGGACACCTGCTGACTGAGGGACGATTCGGCCACCACCGAATCCAGGCCCCGATCGGAGCGGGTAGTAGCGTCAAGATCTTCGCGTCGTATGGCGACCCGCTTCTCAATGATCCGTGGCGTTTCGTCGAACTCCTGGCCCGACTCGAGGTAAGTCGCATCGTTGCTGCAATGGATCAGAAGGCGCCAGAGGAACTCACCCTTGTCGCGCGTTTCCCGGAAGATCAGCACCGAGTACATGCGAGCGTTGTCGTTGGTGTTGGAGATCAGCGCCACTAGGGCGCGGTAGGCCGCACACTGGAACTGGCGGTAGAGTTCTGCCACCTTAGGATCCTCCGTGCGGAACGGTATCGCACGCACGTTGTATGCCCGTTTGCTAAAGTCTCCTATCAACCGCTTAGCCCGTACCGGTTCTCCCGTTCCCGCCTCATAGAGTTCACCCGCGACGGTACAGTTCTCCGCCAGCAGCATAGTCTTGGGTAGTAGGGCGGCGTACTGCTCCACCAAACGGAACGCGGCCGCTCGATCAACCAACGCATGCTCCAGATCCCATCCCGAGCGCCCAAGCAGCTCCACGTTCGCCATTTCCGAGATGGAGCGGATATTTCGTCTATAAAACGCCGTGATCGTATCGTAGCTGCAACGCCACAGACCCGTACAGAGGTACCGCTTCAGCACGGTCGCCCTCACGGTGGGTGCGTATGAATGGTTCTCAAACAGGGTCCAAATCTCCTGCAACCGGCTGCACTGCATGTCGGTGGTTTGTCCACCGAAGAAGCGCTCGATCGCGTCCCGTACTTGCCGCTCGGCCACGTTTCCCTCGCCATCCGGTGCCGTCATCTGAATGATGGCGCGCAACAGTAGCGGCGAGCAGGACACAACGAGCGCATCGAGCAGACGCTCGAGACAGTTGATGAATTCGGCCCGCTGCGGGCTGTTCGGGGAAAACTCGGTCGAACGGAGAGGAAAGTGTGTCGTCTGGAGCACCTCCAGTGCGTCCTCGAGTGGTCCGCTGCCCTGAGCATCGCTTCGTTCCTCCGCGCTCAGTAGGGTCGGCAGCAGTACGATCGCTTTGGATTTCAGTGCGATCGGATTACTGGCAGTGCCGAGCAGCTCAATAATCCACCGTTCGTAGGTCGGACCCGTTTTGGTGGAAATTTCGTGTAGCGGAAATGGGCACACCATGGCCACATTGCCCATCAGCTCGATCAGCTGTAGATCGACCTCGCCGAAACGATTCGCTTGCGCCCGCGAACACTTGTAAATACAATCCCAACCGAGCAGTATCGCTTCCGTCAGCTTTCGCAACCGTTCTCCCTCGCCAGGGTGCGTTCGGTAGAGGTATTCCATCAACCCGCACAGGAATTGTACGATAGCGAGAAAGTTGTCCACGATGAGCGTATCGAGAAGGGCGGCCATGCACGCGGACGGATTGGCAAGAAACAGACCGAATATAGCCGGTCCAAAGCAACTAACAAAGTGCTGCCCGTGGCGAATGTTGGGCTGCAGTTTGACACAGTTCAAGCTGTACTGGACGGTGCGGTTTAGGAGGGTCTCGTCGACACGATCACCGCCGACGGTCGACAAACCGAAAAGGGCCTGCAGCAAGCCCGTTCCCCAGCGGGCGGCAGAAGGAGCCAGCATGACCCTCGCACCGTTTTGTGCGATGTTTTTGTAGCAAGCGTCCAACAGTTTGTGGGCTACTTTATGAAGTCGCTCCTGGTAATCGTACATTAAAGCCTTTGATCCATCCACGGACTGCTGCTGGAGCTTCGCAATGAACAGTAGTCCTTTCACGTTCTTTTGGTCAGTCTCACCAATGGTCCGTTGAAGTAGAAGGGCATCTATGCGATCACTAAAACCTTCGGCCAGAGCAAGTACTTTTTCCGAAAGTTCGCGCGCAAAACTTGACTGGCGATTGGTTAGCTGTAGAACTAGTGCTTCCAGGAGCTTCCAAAGTCGTCGATCCGCGTCAAGTTCGTGGTACGCAGGGACACTGCAATCCAATCCAAACTGCTGAGACTCGAACAGAAGCTTCAAAATAAACCCAACGGTCGAGTGATCCTCCATCAAATCGATAACCATTCGATCTTCAGAGAATCCACCCTCGGTGTTTGCGCTGTCCAGTACTATCGCCAATAGTTCGACAATCTGAACCACCAGGGCCGCCTTCAGTGCGTCGTAGCGTACCAGTTTGTCCGCGTTCATTCGTAGCTTGGGACTGCTGGCTGAATCCACCTCCATCGAATGATCCAGATTGACCAGATCGAGCAGTTCTTGCATGGTTGCGTGGACGAGTGTTCGTAGAAAGTACTGTACCACCGGAAGTACCCGCGTTAGTAGCTGCCGGGACGTTTCCTCCGGAAGAAGCTTTTCCTGCAGCAACCAACAGATTATGTCCAGCGTCGCGAGGAAGTACTCCAGCCAAAGATGCACGTCGTTGACAGGTGAGCGTGCCATCGTGCGTTCCCGCAGGATCTCTAAGGTCGGTGTCTGGCCGCAACCCTGCACGATACCACTGTGAAGGCAGACAGCATCAACCAGCTCGGGAGTGTAATATTTTTGCAGAAACTCCACTCCATTCGTCACGTCCCTCACGGCAGCGGCAAGGCGTGGAAAAAGTTGCATACATTTGCGCCTGTAAACCCGCTGTCGGGCAGCACACTGACGGAACAACCAGCAGACGAGATGCTGAAGCTCACCACCACCGATCGCCGGTGGAACGATCTGACGGAGGTCTTTCAGTGTTGGATCCACGTCCTGTCCATTGAAGAGTACACGACGCTGCTCGAGTATCTTGACCGCGTGGTCCAGGGCCAGCTCAAACTGTGCTAACCCTCCACCACCTGATCCCTCCGACACTCCTTGCTGCTCTTCGGTCATGCAGAATCCGACCGCCAGTGCATGGGTAAGCTCGAACCAATATCGCACCAGATGGCCGTCGTCCTGGGCGAGCAGCCGGAAGAGGTTGTTGAACGCCAGCGCGGCCCCATAGCGACGCGAAGTGTCCGACTCGAGGGCATACGTTTTTAGCGCCTCCAGAAGCGTGCGCTTGGCCTTCATACGATCGTCGAGCGAACGAGAAGTGCCACTCTGGCGGTTGGTCCACTGCAGAAACTCACGCAAACCCCGAACGGCTAGATCCCGGATGGCAGTGTTCTGCGCGTTCGAAGTGGCATTCAGCAGGCAGTCCAGTAGGACGCTCGTTCCCTGCTGGCTAAGCTTCGACGGTTGCGTCAGGTAGTGGATGATTTGGAAGAGCAACGGTTCGAACATTTGACACACCGCCAGGTCGGTGTCGCAACTGAGCCGCAGCATATGGCGGCATAGCTGTGACCTGCAATGTGAAGAAACAAACTTCATTGATGAAATTGAGGACATAATGGATTCCTGTACTTATATAGTACCTGCCCTTCAGTAATTGATGGCAGAAGTTAAAATGATTGCCTTATGAAATAGTTGTTAGTTGTTCTGGGAAAGTTTCCCTGGTTATGGATCGTCAAAAACGATTTCCAATGTGCACCCAATTCCAAATAGCTTACATTATTTGGAGAGTCATAATCATATAGTTTAGTGTCTTGAATTGTTGAATACTCAGAAATTGTTGCCTCCGAATAAAGATGAGTCTAACACATCGTTGGCTTTGTTGGCTGGTCGTGGAAATGCTGCAGTCCCTCATCTACCACGGAAACCCAATATTGGTTGTAAATTGCATGTGCTTGAAGCCGACACAACGGTGGGACAAGCTGACCGCATTTAACACTTCCTTGAAGTTACTCACCATAAAGCAGAACAACCTGGGACACAACCCATTCAACGGTTTCCCAAACATAAGCCAGATGGGCCAGTGCCTCGAGCTTCACGTGAGTTTCCGTGCCCATACGTTCAACGTCACTCTTAGCTGCGTCAATGTGTCCGTACCACAGACGGCCGCCGACGACAGAAAAAGTAAACTTGCCTTACTCTCGTCCTTAGACTACTTTTACGAAAACGAGGGTTTTATAGTCCTGAATGGGTGCTATTACTACAACAAAACGCAATGGAACAACGGAAGGCTAATGGCGGCTCCCGTGGCCGATTTTGAAAGACTTCATTCCGTATTAACAAACCGTACAAACCGAACGCTTTTCGACAACTATGAATTCGACTATCAGTTCATCTCCTATGACGATCCATGTACGTGTAATTTTCGCAACGTGTTTTTGCTTAAAACGGGCGAAACTCTGCATCCGGCACAAAACGAACAGTTTCTACCACCTTACGCCAAAATTGCGGTGTACGTTGCGATTCTACTTGTCTGTATGGTTGTAGCTGTTACGATGTTGAAATAAAATGACTCTATACACGAAAGAAGAAGACTTTTCCTACGACCATGCGTTTGTTGCGGCATTGATGCCCACTGTAGAAAGATTTAGATCGATTTTGAATCAAAAGTAGATTTCCAATATGTTTCGATTTCACTATGAAAGATAATAACATCTAATGGAATAATTGCACTGGAAAAAGTTTATCCACTTTCGAATCATTTGTAGCTTTCTGATGTGCCATTCATTATCTCTCTCGTAACGTATCGACAATGGATAGTTATTCCATTCCAAGTGTGTTCTTTGAAAAGAAGAGTGTCTTTAGTACATACACCACGCTCATAGCCAACGATACATCGAACGATGCGTCATCACCTCCGGTGGCTTGTTCTTGTATACTTGCTGCATCATCTTCCGCGAGGACAATTCGTGCTACTCGAAAACCACGTGTGTTATGCGCCCACTTTTGAGTGGGATAATTTGGACGAGTTTAACAGCACCCTGAAGCTCCTCGCGATTAAACCGGACAACAAGGGTCGCAGCCCGTTTAACAGCTTCCCCAACATAACTCAGCTGGGTCGGTGCCTTGAGCTGCATCTGGGATTTCGCAACCGTGTATTCAACATCACCCTGACGTGCGTCAACGGGTCCGTGCCGTGGGTTAACGATGGGGGCGAGGAAAGCGAACTGACTACAGCGTCCCAGATCGTCTATTTGAAATCCGATGTTGGATTCATTTTCGTAATGGGTTGCTACATGTATAACACAACGCTTTCGCGCATCGGAGAACTAGTGGCCGCGTCTATTTCTGACTTCCATAGGCTGAGACCTAAATTAAACCAAACGAAGTACTTAGATTTAAAATTTAAAGAAGACATTTCCTACGATCACGCGTGTAATTGTAATTATCGACATGAGTTCTTAATAAATACGACTCAAAGATCGCGGTCGAAACGAAATGTATTAACTCCCACATCGCGTATTGGAATTGGTGCGTTTGTTGGGTTTGTTCTTTTTGCCTTATGTATATTGGTGAAGTTGATTAAAAGCAAATAAAAAGCATAAGATAGCATAATATGATGAAAAGTAAATAAAAATATAATAAACCTATAAGAGTCAGGTAGTATCATTTTGTTCTCGCACAGAACCGTTCCATCCAGTTTTGTTTCAAGTCGCTGCTGGTGTCTTTTCTGGACATTATAGTGTGGTTTGCAGAGTTTCTCCATCAAAATAGCACCAGGACGTCTCGCAAGTCTTTAAAACATAGCCCGTGCTTCGAACATTGATTCGATTTCACCTTCAATTAAAACTGTTAAACTTGAGGTTCTTCTTTTTTACATCCTCTTTCCCCTTCGCTATTTCAAAGACTCCAACTATTCCCAGTCCTTCATCATGTACCCTTTCATCCTTTTAACCATTATTATCTAATGCGCTCTTATCACTAAACATTTTTCTAGAAATTTATATTCTCGATAGACTATTTCACGGTGTAGCGCTTTAAAATACATGTGCTTTCGTCTATTTGTAACGAACTGGTATACAAATTGGTGAATGTAATGCCGATAATGCATGATGGACATGTGTGTCATAATCTCGTTGATTACCAATGTGGGTGTGATTTTACTTATAAAGCTATTTTTTTCACAAGAAAACACATAAAAGAAGCATAAAGTGCTAGCATTTGTTTTCGATTCATGTAACTTGATGGTTATTGTGCGACAACCGTATGCTCAAAAAAACGTAATCGATCATTGCATGTACTCAGAATATATAAAAGGGTACCGAACACCATTAGCAATCAGTATAAGTAAACCCTGTGTTAAAAATGTCTAAAAGCCACCAATGGCTAGCTGTACTAATCCAACTGTCCTTCATCGTGCCAGGACACTATCCATTATATATCGATAACAACAGTTGTTTTTCGCCCTCAATCGACTGGTACAACCTAATCGAGTTTAATAGCACCTTGAAACTACTCTCGATGGTTCCGGATAACGAGGGTCACAGCCCGTTCAACAGCTTTCCCAACATGACCCAGATGGGTCAGTGTCTTGAGCTGCATCTAGCGCTTCGTGACCATATATTCAACATTACTCTAACTTGCACCGGTTGGTCCGTTCTGACGACACGGGGAGATGAGGCTGAAGGTGAACTGGCCGCACTGTCGGTTATCGATTTCTGGACAATGGCCGGCGGGTACGTAGTAATAAAAGGTTGCCTCAAATATAATTCATCAACAAATCTTGTTGGGGAGCTGATAGCGGGACCAACGACTTCAGATTTCGCACAGATTAAAAATAGGTTGTACATTCTCGGGTATTCCGAAGGTGAGTCGGTTTTGAGACAGCCCATTTCGGACTATCACCCGTGTACATGCAATTATCGCAAACAATTCTTGTTTAACACCGCCAGCACTCACGTACTAGTAAAAGACGTATTCTACCTACCATCGACAGTTACCATTGTAGTGTCTGCAGTCCTTATGATGATTCTTTTGTGTTTAGTTTTGAATACAATTTTCTACAAATAAATGCATCTTATTTCTGCTAAACAGAGTACATTATTTCTATTCTCACCACCCAAGTAACTCACCATAATCCGTGCAGCTGATCCTGATAGTGAATACCGAGCAGGTAGAGGACCAGGGTGTGCAGTAGCTCGCATGCAGCCAATTTTGTCGCTCGATCGCTCGACTCCACGGCTAACAGACAGACGCGGCCGATGATGCTGTCCAGCTTGACACAAGGACGCGATCCACTGGCGCACAGTAGCCTCAGCTCGATCGATCGCTCACTGTCCGCATCCCAGCGAACTAGCGAAGGTTCCTCCACCGCCAGCAGTGCGCCACCAATAGGACCGTCTTCCGGAACCATCCAGCAGCACTCGTTCGGTTGTAATTCACCCAGGAAGTGTAGTACGCGCATCTGAAACGCTACCAGTTCACTCATCTCCATATACTGCTCAATACGGTGCTGCTGTTTGATCCGTTCGATTCGTCCCGGGGTCAAGTTTGCTGTCCTTTGGCGTTTGAATTTGGCCAGCCGTAAACTGACCGCAGCCGATTGCGTCGAGTCACGCGCCTGCAGGTACGGTTCAAGCATGGGCAACACCTGGCGCAGAAGGGACTCTCGTTGGTCTGGGCGCACCGGGGGTTCATTGAAGTGCACAATCCGCTCAAGACAGCCGAGCCCGATCCGAGCGATCGAAAGTAAACCGCGACCCAAACGGAAGGTTATCTGAAAAACGGCCACCATCGGGGGTTGCTGACGCTTTTGTTGATCATCAAGGAAAGCCATCAGCAAGCGGGCGGGCGTGTTCAGTACGAACCGAAGGCAGGCCAATTGCAGCTCCCCGGTAGCCTGCAGGGCCGAACGGATTGTGCTCTCAAGGTAGAAAACCAGCAACATCCCGTGCTGTGTCTCGCGATCATTTGTGCGAGTAAAATATCCTATCGACTCTGCAGTCTCAAGTCCCATCTCGATCAACTTTACGAAACCACTGACCAGCGGATGCCGTAGTGATAGCTTAACGAACTGCTCAAAGTATCGCCGAATCCATTCGACGAACATCTCGCGGACTGCGGTTCGAACGCTAAACATTACTTCCCGATATAGATCAACAAGGTTGAGGAAGATGTGAAAATCCTTCGGTTTGTTCGGGATCAGATCGAGGTTGGGATCACAGAAAAACAACTCACGTTGCTTGCCGAGCTCGTCACGGAAGCTTCGTTTTCGCGTCGATAGATCCAGCTTTTCGACAATAACAAACAATGTACGCATGAGGGTGCTATAGATGGCGCGCGATAACGTTGCATCCTCCATAGGACTTTGGTCGACGTTTTTGTTGCATTTTTCCAACAATCCTTGCCAGAGCGGGAGATAGGCTTTGTACGTCACTAGCTCCCGTTTCCAATCGTATGGGCGGGAAGTATCGTTTCCGGTGGAAGGAGCCGATTGATCGTAAGGAAGGGAATGCGTACAGCTCCAAATTATTCCCTGGAGAAACACATTGTCGAGCAGGTGCTCTAGGGCGTTTCCTCCGAGCTTGCCGATGTTCTCCAGCGTACACAGTAGCGACTTCACGATCAGCTCGTGATGTACGGAAGGTAGGTGGTAAAAATCTCGTATTAATGCAACAAGCATCGTTTGTACAGAAGCAAGCTGAACCGTGCTAATCTCGAGGGCGTGTGTCATTATTTCCGACAGTGCCTGCATAAAGTCGGGCAAATATTCCAGCATATCACCTGCCGAAGGACGACCGCAGATACCCTCAATACGATCCAACACGTCCGTCAGTAGATCGTTGAGTGATACACTGGAACCGGACACACGACGGCACGGCCCGGCCATGATACCGAACCCTCGGATTGCGATACGCATCTCCCAGCGCTCGGTCGAGGTGGAGTTTAGTAATTTCCGATAATACGCCAGGTATTGGTTTAATACGTCCTTCGTCCGTGGGCATTCACGCTGGCTTTCGGAAACACTTTCCGGATACGATAGTACCCGTGCTACTTCCCGATGAAACGCGTACAAGGCCGTTAGGGCAACTTGTCGATCGTCCCGATTCGATGATTTAATCCACCTCCCGGCCAAAACCGTCTGCCAGTGGACGTGATCTTCGTATAGGTACATAGTAAACAGTTGGCTGTGGTCCGCCAGCAGCTGCAGTGCATTTCTAAACACGATTCGTTCCGAACGACTCTCGTCGCAGATAGAAAGTTTCTTCACCAGCAGATACAACCGTTGGCGCATTTCCTTATCCTCATGAGAGGGGGCGAAATGAAACAGGAACATATCCAACCCTCTTATAGCACCCGCTAGCGACACCAGCGAGGGATAGTTTTCCTCCAGCAGCTGACTTTCGGCGGTGCTTAGGAACGCATCACGAAGCCGGTCCGGCTCGGTGACGCATTCCGGAAAGTGCTTCGCCAGCTGGCCCAATAGTTCGTACATGTTCTGTTGAAAACGATTCGGTAGCTTGCGGTGCTGGAACACCTCAAGCAGCTCTTCCACCAGCAGTCCGAGACGTTCGTAGCTATCCTTTTGAAGACTTCCATACGCGATGCCGTCCTGCAGAACCAAAGTAGCCAGCTCCCTTTCCCGGGCCGTCACGGCCGATGATTGAATGAAACGCAACGTTATTGATACGATGGAACCCATCCATTTGCGCAGCAGTGCGGAGTGCTTTTCGATCATCTTGCGAAACAGTTCGAAAACATCTTCATTTACCTTCGCCAATTGTTTCGCGTTGCTAAACGAACGTTGCAGAAACGCGATTAGACTATTCGGTGCGTCTAATAAGCATTCCAAGGCGTATTCTACAATTGAAAAATGTCGCTTTTTAATATATTGAACAGGAAATACATCGAGTGTTTGGCGGGAACTGTTCTTACCGGTTTCAGCTTGGCTTTCAGTTGTCGTTTCCACTATCAGCTGGGTGATGCTAGCAATGACACTGCGTGCTCTGGGGACCTGCTGTGTATCCAAGCAGGACTTCAATTGTCCCAAACAGGAACGGAGTTCGGTAGACATAATTCCGTTGTAATCTTTCACACATAATTCTTAAACATTCGAATGCATTCTTGATGCTTCTTGGACGACGGATTTCGAACCGATATGATGCCTAAAGAAACGCAATAACACAGGGATAGCCACCCAAGCTAGTTTTGACGTTTGGTTAGAAATCAAAAGAGGTGGTTTATTCCGGCCGGTTGTGTGCACGCTTCTTTGCGGTTTTAATCAAATAAACTGAATTCAACCACATCTTTTGTAAAACGACTCGTATCGTGTCTAATTATGGACGATGCGTCAACAAGTATAAACCGAATCAAATCAAGCTTGAATCGAATTAAATTGAGTCCGATATGAATCACATCTGACTCGATTCCATCAAATGGGATCGACTCTTTTGCAAACACTACACCGGAGTGGAACTCGCGCAAAAAACAGGTGGACTTGTTGAAACAAACCAGGAACAGCCAGGAAGTGTTTTTCCCCATTCAATCGATTTATCGGTGCTGTTATCCTGTCGCATCCCGTGCTGACGTGTTGACGTGTCGGGGCGCACACTCATTCCGTCGTTTTATGACTTTCATCGTCAGTCGTTCGGCATCCTCGACCCTGCACCTTCTCAAAAACTGCTGGTCACCGATTATCGGGAGACAACAACGCTTCGTGCAAACGTTAGACCGCGCGAAACTTATCGCCAAGCCTCCAGGTCAGTGGCAAGGAAGAACTGCATCAACCCTAGTTCGAACGTTCGTAACATCCGGCGTCAGCATGAGCAAACCAAAGGTAGTATTTGTCCTTGGACCGCCCGGCTCTGGCAAGGGTACACAGTGTGAGAAAATTGTGAAGGAATTTGGCTACACGCACCTTTCCGCCGGCGATCTGCTGCGTGAGGAACGCAACCGCGTGGGGTCGGAGTACGGGGCACTGATCGAGGACAACATCAAGAATGGACGAATCGTACCGGTGGAGATTACCTGCGCCCTGCTGGAGAACGCCATGAACAAAACCAAAGAGGTAGGGAATAGTGTGCAGGGCAATAATTAGCACAGCCAAAGGCTAAATTAGGTAATGTCAATTAAGAAGGTGTTTGATGCCATGAAGAACATTTAGAATGTATTCTTCTTAATCGAGTTGGTGCTTTTGATAAGAAAATACTTAACAGGGGAGAGGTGTTTCATTCGCTTATCCCTTACGTGCAACATTGTTACACAATCAACCGCGTTATTATCGAAACCAGACAATCGGAATTAGTGATGGCCTCGGTGGGGGTTAAATTGTATGTTCTCAAGTTCAAGTCACGCACTCACGCACTTTTACGCAACCCGAAGAAGGAAGAGATATTTTTAGAACCCAAACACCACGCGCAACACAACCAAAAGCACCAGGGTGTTCGATGTTTTAATAATAAGAATACTTTCATTCATTGATTTTGTTTTTCTTTGAAATCCCAACACGCACAGGCCACCGGTAACGATCGATTCCTGATCGATGGCTTCCCACGGAACGAGGACAACCTGCAGGGATGGACGAGTAAGATGTCGGACAAGGTCGAGCAGCAGTTTGTGCTGTTCTTCGAGTGTTCCGAGCAGCAGTGCACCGAGCGATGCCTGAAGCGCGGCGAAAGCAGTGGCCGCTCGGACGATAACGCGGAAAGTTTGAAGAAACGCTTCAACACCTACATCAACGATACTGTCGGCATTATCAAGCACTACGAGGAGCAGCAGCTGGTGAAGAAGATTGACGCCAGCGCCGACGCGGACACGGTATTTGAGCGTGTCAAAGCGATTTTTGCGGAGCAGAAGTAAGATGCCAACGGTAGCGAGGATAGCGGCTCCCATCCGTTTCGACGTTTGACCATTTTGCAAAGAGCTGTTTGTTTGGTGTTCCGGAAGCAATACGTCCTCCTCTTTTCGTTCGTTCCAAACGGCTTGGATTTGAAAGCAACGAAGGGTTTCAACGAGACCGCCAACATTCCTTATAGAGTCGATGAAGTTAAAAAACAAGCATAACAAAAAAATCAATCGCTGCAACTCCCTGTCCCTGCCTTCGTTTTTTCCGTCGCATGAACAACCACTTACTGACTACAGTATTTAGCAGCTGTCTACGGAACACTTTGGTTTTTCGTTTTTACAACCCCTTAGTAATAGATGTAGAAGGAAAAATAGTCAACGATGGGGAAAATTAAAGAACCCCTCACGTGTAGAGAGTAAATGTTACTGCATTTATAACCGTTTTCTGCCAGCTGATTAGATTCCGACGCACTGAAATGATTCGCTAACGCCTTGCTCGAGGTGGTGGAACTGGTTCCCTTAAGTCCTTCGTAGTCATCCCTCTGTCCTTACGGTGGCCGTTATCTCGGTGAATTTAAACGAATTGAAAGAGGATAATAAATACCTTAAATGTTAACGTATGTACGCGGTGGACAGTGGGTTAAGTTGAGAGAAACAATGATTGAATTTTTTAAACGGTTAAAGTCACATAAAAAATAACCATTGCTTTATTAAACTAAACAAAATATATTACAACAAATCATTTACAAATATTTCCCTACGTTTCATCCAGTGGCTCGATTTAGGATGAATAGATGACGAAACTGTTGCAACTTTGCTTTCGTTATGACTGCACTCACCAGTAACCGCTCGGCGTTAGTTGGGTCGGCCGCTGTTTCAGTAACGGCCGCATGCTTGTACAACCATGCCACCTCCTGACCACCCATCGGAACCTTTATTACCATCCGCTGCCGGCCTGTCACCTGGAGTACTTTGCGTTCCACCTCCAGCAGAAGCTCGTGAATTCCGTGCAGCGTTTTAGAGGAAACAAGATGTAATCGACCGTTCGGGGTTTCGTCATCAGCTCCAGTTATCACCTCCTGCCGATCTTCCACCAAATCAACCTTATTACCCACGTTGATAACCCTCTCCGGGGCTAGCGATTGCTCACCGTTGCGCATCAATGTGCGCAAGGTTCGCTCCACGTGGGCCTTCTGTTCGGTGCAATTTTCGTGTGCCAAATCCTGCACGTGCACGATCACATCCGCCAGCATAGCGTCCTCGAGGGTCGCTACGAAACACTCAATCAACCCGGTAGGAATATCGGCCATAAAACCAACCGTGTCCATGTACAGCACCTCAAGCTTGCACGGTAATAAACCGGCGTGGGCCGTTACGTCCAGGGTGGCAAATAGTTGATCTCGCGGTTGCAAATTTTGCTCCTCCGTAAGCGCTTTTATGAGAGAAGTTTTGCCCGCATTGGTGTACCCTACTACGGCCACGACGGGGAAATTTTTCTGCCTCCGTCGGTTTCGTAGCAACTCCCGGTGTGAATGTATCATCGCCAGTTCGTGACGAAGCTTGCGTTCACGCAGTTGTAGCATCTGGCGCTGCGAATCGCTGAGGAATATGCGGCCTGAGCCCTTGGATGATCCTTCCTGATCTTTAACCTGCGACCAGATGTAGGGGAGCTCGGCTAGGGCCACCTGTAGCTTTGCCTCCATGCTGACAGCGTGTAGGCGAAGGATTTGTACGACGATCGAGTAGCGATCCATGACTGGTAGCCGAAAAGCTTGCTCGAGCGTTTGCTTCTGTCCGTAGGAAAGTGTTCCTTTGCTAATGAAAACACATGTCAGTGGTGTTCCCGCTTCTTGTCTTGCTCTTAACGTTTCTTTAAGCTCCTCCAGCTTTCCAGTCCCAAACAGTTGCCTCTTGTCCAGCGTTTCGACTGGAATTTTCAAGCTTAGTTCGATGTTCCACTTGGGCAGCGAACGAACGAGCGCTTCCGCTTCCTGCAGCAACAACTCTGGTGCGGTGGGGCTTTTTCGTGGTCCCCACTTAATGTATGGTTGTATGATGGCTACGTGTTGAACGTTTTGGATGCGTTTCGTTACGTGCATTGCACTGGAGGCAACTGAATCGTACTCTCGATCATCGATCAGCTCTGAACGTTCGATTGATTCCTCTGGAAAACCTTCGGCCGTGTTTTCCTGACTGTTGTTGTTGATCGCTTTATGTCGCTGCCCCGCCACCTTGCCTCCTTTGTACTTGCTTGAGTCGGTGTATTTTCGGCGATAAAAACAGAACTGTGTCACCTGCTGCCATTTGAGCAGATTATCGGTCGGGTTCTTCTTGATATAAAGTTGCTTTACGGTTTCTCCACCATTCCGTAGATCGACAGCACGGAATAGCATTCCGATTTTGCCCCTGGATAAACGGAACATTCTGTTGCTACCTCGCCCTGTTCTTTGGATTAAACTAACACTTCCTTCGGCGCTACACCTTCCGGTGCCGCCGTATCAAGAGTTTCCTGTAGCACACTGTACTTGTCCTCTACTGCCATCCAGCGTGCCTGGCAGGCACGCATGCGGTCCGACGTTACCTTGTACGATGCAACGGTGGAAACGATGGCCGCTACTAGAATGTTGCCCTTTTTCGTGTACGGCAGGTAACGCTGACCGACCTGCTGTAGGAAGTAAACGCCGGCGAACCCGAGTGAGAATGTCGCGAGCCCAGTAAACAAGGATCGCGTCGAACACTCGATGTACGAATCGAAACCGGGGTGCTTTTCACGCTGTTGGTCCTTCAGCAGGCGTATATCGTTCATTTCGGGATCGAAGTGCAGCCAAATGGTGCCAAACAGTTCTTGCTCTTACGCAATATCAGATGAAAGTGTTGTCTTTGGCTGCGGATTTGTTTTCTGTAGAAAATAAACACGCACAAAACGTGGGATACGGCAAAGTAACGATTGTGAAATCAAAATAAACCCGGTGATGCTTGACAGGAGCTGAAGATCAGCTGATGGGACGGAACGGCCGTGTGGATCTTTTCATGCTGATATTGTTGAAATAAAGAAACAGGTTTATTCATATAAATAATGAAAAAAATAAACCATTTTCCATCGTAACATGTGTAGCATAAATAATATATAAATAAATATTTTAAATAATTTTTACAAAGATGATTTTACACTTTTGCATAACTTATACTTTTTACTAGTAGTGTACCAACTGTCACTTGATGCCAACAATTCAACGTCATCCAAAATTGTAAACAATAACACGTCGCACCGTCCGGTTAGTTGCATTTTTAGTGATTTTAGTGAAAAATGGAAAATACCGCTACACTTAGGGCGGACAATGCGAACCTACGTAAAATTCAAGCGAAGCTGGTACAGTGGGAACTAAAGGAAAACCCCTTAGCGCCTCTCAGTACCGCACAGACCGATTTCATCAATCGTCTATCCGACTTGGCCACTGGGAATGTTGCACCAAATGGAGAGGTAAGTGAGAACCTTCGAAAGTTGGTCTATTATGTTTAAGGTTTGCTTGTCCTTTCCCAGACGCCGACAGACACGGTGGAAAAATCCAGCGAGCCAACGGAGGAGCTACCGGCATCGTTGGAACAGTTTAAACAATCCGCTTGCGTCATCGATTCAACGCAGAATTTTCTTTCCTGGTACAACTCGATCGATGCCGAAATTCTTGAACATTTCGACGATGTGTACCTGGAGTACTACGAACAGTTGCGATCCCGTGCTGGGGAGTGTGACCATATGCTGAAGGAAATCGACGTGTCGCTGGAATCGCTTGGCAAACTGACGCAGGAGTTTAACTTCGTTTCGGAGAAAACATCCTCCCTGCACGAGGCAAGTGAAAGCTTGCTCCAGGATCAAACGAAGCTTTCCGACACGGGTGAGGAAATACGGAAAAGGTTAAAGTATTTCACGCAAGCGGAAAGCATTTCCCAGCGGCTACACAATCCAACGTTTTCCGTTTCAAACGATACGTTTGTGGATATCCTTAACACTATCGACGATTGCATCGAGTATATGCGCGTAAATGTGAGTATGAAGGCGTTTATGGGTTTGATTTTTCTTTGCTAAAAAGATACACCTTTCTTCCGTAGCCTACGTTCAGCGAAGCATCGGCGTACAGTGTAAAGTATCGCACCTGTCTGGCTAAAGCGACGCAAATGATGAAAACGTACGTGACGAACATACTCTCGAATGCGACCGCGCAAGTGATGGCCCCGAAAGGATCCGGTGCACCCAAGTCCTTGGAGGCTCTCGAGCAACCGAAAGTGGGTGATCGTTCGGCTGAGGCAGCGTTTGCGCTGTTCTACGGAAAATTTCAAGCATCTTCATCTCGTGTGCAACGCATCACCGCCATGATCGAGGAGCGGCTCGATCGTAGCCCGGACTATGAGCAGTTGCTGGGGGAACTTCATCAGACCTATCTTACGCAGCGTGCGGCGGTAATGGCGGCGACTAGAAAAGCAAATTTGATTCACCCGTTTTAATCAAATTTGTTATTCTTTCTGTAGATAATGAGCACCGGAGTCGATCAGGCAATCAAAGATCTTGCCAAAAAGCATAAAGGTGATCACTGTGCGCTGGTGAGATCAGCCTGTGCCTTCATGGTGCACATATCCCAAGACGAACATCGTCTGTTTTATCAGTTTTTCGCCAAACCAAGTGGACAGTTGATGTGAGTATAAGCTATTATCCTATAAAGTTTCCCTTTTAAATCAACTTCAATTTCCCTAGCGGCTACATGGAAGGACTATGCACAATTCTTTACGACACACTTCGGCCGTATATTATCCGAATCGACCACCTGGAAACTTTGGCCGAGATCTGTAGTATACTAAAGGTGGAAATGTTGGACGAACACGTGACGTACAGTCGTAAGTAGTTTGGGCATTTCTCAAATGTTTACGATATAGTTAAAGATTTTCTTCCTTTTCCCTTTCTCGTAGCCGATTCTCTGGAAGCTTTCGCCAAGATTGTCTATCAACTGTTACAAGACGTACAGGAGCGCATCGGTTTTCGGGCACAAAACTACCTTGAGTCGGACATTCGAAATTATAAGCCATCGGCAGGTGACCTTGCCTATCCGGAAAAGCTTGAAATGATGGAAAGTATTGCCCTATCGCTGCAGGACAACAGTCACCATTATCATCACAATCCACATCAGCATCTGCGGAGGGCGGATTCGCGCAGTTCAATCACTTCCGGCGTATCGATGGATACTTCCCTCGATGCGACTGCGCCGACGGCCGAACACACGCTGAAGGTCCGTTCGGGCAATTCTCCGGCCGATCTGCACGGCATGTGGTACCCAACCGTGCGCCGTACGCTGGTGTGCCTTTCGCGGCTGTATCGCTGCATCGACAAGTCAATTTTCCAGAGCCTTTCCCAGCAAGCGCTAACGCACTGCATCCACAGCGTGTCGTCAGCGGCGGCCCAGATTGCCCAAAGCCGCACCACGATCGATGGCGAGCTGTTCGAGATCAAACATCTGCTGATCCTGCGCGAACAGATTGCCCCGTTCCGGGTAGATTTTACGGCGAAGGAAACGAGTCTCGATTTCAGCAAGGTGCGTACGGCGGCCTACGAACTGCTGCAGAAGCGAAAACAACTGTTTTCACTCGGATCGAACAATGCGCTGCTTGAGTTTCTGCTCGACGGTACGCCGCAGGTTCGCGAACAGTTGCTCGATTCGCGTAAGGATGTCGACCGACAGCTGAAGACGGTTTGCGAAACGTTCATTCGGGACGCGACGAAGCAGCTGGTCGGTCCGGTGTTAACGTTTATTGAATCCGCCCAAGGATACGTGAAAAATCAACCCAGTGCTGGAAAGTCAGGGGCTGCTGGTGCGGCGAGCGGAGGTGCAGTAGCGCAAAGTACGGGGATGGCACTACGCATGGCACCATTCGCGGCTCCGCAGCAGATTAGCTCCATCATACAGGAGTGCCTACGAAACATCAAATCAAAACTGTCCGGGCTACAGCGATCGATGCAGCTGTATCTGGCAAACAAGGACACGGAGTTTATTCTCTTCCGACCGATACGGGTAAGCACGGGCGAATCGTTTCCCACACCTTTGGAGAAGCTAATACTGTTCCGTTTCACCCCATAGAACAACATCATCGGTGCGTTTGTCAAACTGGAACAGATACTTCTCCTCAATGCGTACACGAAAGATGACCTTACCATCGTTAGCTGCCCTTCTGCGGAGCAGATTTCGGTGCTTCTTTCGAGTGTCAACCTGGCCGGTTCAGGCACGAGCGATCCGACGGTGGCAGCCTTTGGCAAAACGCAAACGACTGATGCACAGCGTAAGATCAGTACGTCATCGATCAGCAGTGCTGGAAGCACGAAGGCACCGATCGAAAAAAAGGTTAGCTTTGATAGTGGAGCGAACACGGTGGTAGAAATCGAAAGGATTGAGGTTGTAGGAGAGTCCCTCGGGGAAACGGAGATAGAGCAAGGAAAAGAGGTTTTGGTGGCGGACCAAGATAGTTTAGTTGGCGAAAAAAACGCAGAAGCTAAAAGTATTGGCGTCGAAGCGGAGCGAGCTTAGATAAATTTAATATTCCAAATGTAGAGTTATCTGCTATACAACGGTACGATTTAACACGTTTAATCGGTTTAATTTACATCCTATCGAGATGCACTTTTAATGTTATCCCAAATAATTTAGGAATAAAACAGTAAAAACGGTTAAAATAAATATAATAGCTCTACTGTTTGTGTCCCGACTCGCCCCATTTCTCTGGTTCGTAAACATGACCTGGTAAGACCATTTTTCTGCCTCTGGAGTGTGTTAAATTAAAACTTGAACGGTTGATAAAATCATACATTTTTATTCGTTCCATATTCGCCGTTCATTCTTTTTTTCCACTTCGTGAAGTTACAGATCTTCCTTGATTGGAATAGCTTAACCAGGTTGCAACCGTCTTTTTGAATCGGCCATACTGATTCCAATTTGACTTTTTGGATAATAAACTGTTTGCAGTTGGTTGGTTGAGGAATATCGAAACAGTTACTTTTACTATGCGTTGGATGTATAACATCGGGTAAAAGGAAAATGCATGACGATAAGGGTATGAATTGAAATACAATGGGAAAAAGTTATTTGAAAATTTCCTTTTCAGTCTAAAGTTCCAACCAAGGTTTCTTAACCTGTATCATAAGGTAAATATTAGTCTATTAGTGATGGGAGTTGCGGCTCTCGGAAGGGATCAAATCTTTTAACTCGGACTCGGAAAAGGAAGCATCGGTTGATCCTCTCCTTTCCATTCGGTTTGATCAGTTTACTCGAATTCTCGTTCGGTTCTCGACCACGTAGTTTTTTCTTATGCACGATGTTTCACTATATATTCAACTGAGAAAAAGGCTCGCTGTACGGATTGGATTAAACTATTCCATCCAGCTCAGACCTCGCATTTGTAGCGTTAACGAAACGCTCTTCTTTGTATGAACCAATTGAGCTCTGAGAGCTGTTTAATTACCAATACAGGTATCAATTACCCACCACTAGATCAATTGTGAATGTCACAAATGACACACGGCCGCCATTGTGAATGTATTCACACGTATCCATACACGGAATGGATGTGTTGGTGCAGACCGTTCCAATGTGTTCGTGATCCAGCCGATTCTCTCAGAGAGAGGTTGCTAGAAAAACGCAAACAAAACCGGCGGTGCGGCGTCAGCGTTCGATGTCAAGTCAGTACCAACTTGGAGTTGGCCGCGGTCGGTGCGCGTTCGAAGAGTTTCTCGTAAGTGGTGTGGCGCCGCGCGAGTTGGCTTCCCAAAAGAAAAAAAAATCCTAAATCCGATATAAATAAATAAGAAAAGTAAAAAATAAATACAGTGGAATCGAGTGCGAACGTGCGTTCTAAGTGCACATATGAATATTGTATATACATTTCATTCACATCTTCTCGCGTACAGGCCCAACGGGTAGTGCTTGTGGATTCTATAAGAAAACAAACCAGTTGTGAGCATCCTGTCTTGTCTGCGGTTTCGTTCACGAGGTAAATAAAATTTCATTCGCCGTGTGCTTGCTTGCCGTGCGTGCGCCGTAGAAAGGTTCGAAAATCGTTCGGTGCCGTGGACAGATCAAGATGAGCAGACAGAGGAGGAGGGGGAGGAGAAGGCAGTTTTTCTCTCCGGGAGGATTCGCCGAACCGTGGTGCCTTCGTTTCCCGTGAATTTTCCTTGCGTGCCATCTCGCAGCAGCACGCGCTAAGCGTGCTATGATTATTTACTGTGCGTTCCATCTATAATGCTGCTCTCGGGCGAAGATGAGCGTAGAGCTCTTGGAGCATAGAGGAAGTCTATGAGATTTGCCTTCGCCAGAACCGCCAGGGACGCTGCTTCCTTTGTTTGGCACGGCCTCTCGCTCTGGCGGCCGCGCATTTCATTCTGGCGTACCGTTCTCGCGGATCAAGAACGGTAGAAAAGGTGCTGGCTTCGGATGTCGCTGGTCTGCCGACGACGACGACGCCGACGAGTAAAAAAGAGATCCGAGTAGCCCGAGATTGAGATGAGATTGGTGGTGGATCATCGGGAGCCGTTTATGTTCGCGTTGGCTTCGCCTTTTCCCCCCAGCGTTATACATTTTTGCCGAAATGGATGACAAAATAATCCGTGTCCCTATTGGACCCCATTATGCTCGCGATGGCGTCCTTCGAGCAAAACACAATATTCGCCGCTTGAGGTGCAAAACGGTAACGTCGGCTGGCCCCGGAGATGATGAGATAGTTCTGGTTACGGCGACCGTAAATCGAGAACCGGACCGTGTCGGGGGCCGGAAGATTGTCCCGTTAAATGGTGCGATGGAGAACACCGCGGGTTCTCGGAATACACGGGATTTTGTGAAAAATAAAACCCTTCTCCATGATGGGTGTGTGCGTGTACCGCCCGTGGTGCATGTGTAGCAACGGACAAAATGCATATAATCGGGAATGACCGTGGCATGTGCATGCGAGGTGTGCGCATCGTTGTTGTCTCGTCTCGGCTGATCTTCTTTTTCTCTCTTTCAAGCGCTCCGGTGAAGAGTAGCATTTCATTCACTGCCAACTTGATGATGCAAGTCAAACAAGTTCTATCTCCGGAAGAGGAAATCAAACAATCAAGTTAATTTTTAAAAGAAACATAATTATCAGCTGCTTCAACATCCAACGGGTTGTATAAAACAAAAAAAAACCATTCCGATGAATGAAGTGTACTATCCTCAGCTCCGACGGAGTAAAGGATTCGCTTTTGGGAAAGAAAAACGGTCGTGAAATTTGAGACACGCACACACGGGCCAATGCCGAGTCCTTCCATTCAACTCCGAGCAGAAGTTGTGCGCGTATTCGTTGTTCGATGAATTGCCAGCGGAAAAAAGGTGAATCGCAATAAACAGGGAAAAAAAGGGCGAGAACGATGGCACACACGACCGTCGTTGTAGGTTGTTCGGCCGTTTTGTTGTGTCCCTCCGTTCGCCCCTTCGCCTGGCCGTTTGTTGTGTTTTGGGTGCGCTTGCACCAACGTCGAACGCAACGCGAACCCGTAATGACGCGACGCGAAGAAAAACGCGTCGCATACACGTCGCGCCGATGCGCTGAATATATGTGTGTTCCCTGAGCACTGTAGCATAATTAGGCGTATGGCGTAGAGGCAGGTCTTTCTGTTTCCCACTCCCCTCCCGAAAGCGGCCAAGGAGGAAGAGCTGCAAGTGCGATCGGTCTTGTTCGGGCGACGCCGATCTTGCGTTGAGGCGGCAAGGAAACGGGACGTAATTTGGAAGGTGCAAAAAGGGGGCGATTCAAATGAGCAGATGAAAAAGTCGACGGAGTTAGAAATGATTCGGAAGAAACCGTCGATCCCGTGGCGTGTGTGCGTATGTGTGCGCGCGCGCTGCTGCTGCGGTTTTTCCACCACCCCTTTTTTCCAAACCCGTTAACTACTTCCCACTACCCTGTTTTCCTGCGGATGCTGTCATCTGCAGACCACACCGAGTATCATTTAATTCCCTCACTTGATGCCACTCCGGGAGCAGCGCAAGGCATCATGGGGACGGGTTGGAAATAATTAATAATGTTCGTCTGGATCGCCGCTGTTCGGGGTGAATCGTTTTTGGCATAAATGAAGTTTTGTACATCGCACCGCAAATCCGTGCGCCGCCATCGCATCAGCCCCACAACCGTGACACACCTCGAGACACGGCCTGTCCTTCAAACCTTGACTGCCTTTGCCACGTTCCAATGGGCCTTTAATTATGGGAATTATGCGCTCGGAAGGTGGGACGAGCCTAGGTAACCGGGAAGATGATTTATTTTCCAAATATTACCACTCGCTTTAGCTCGGCTTACATGGCTCGGGCAGGAAGGAGGAGGACAAGGAGGAGGCTTTTAACGTGCACGTGTACTGTTACCACGTCAATTTTGTGTACGACTCATGAATCATATGCATACGTTGCCTTTTGTGCGGCGAATGTGTATTGAGGTGTGTTAAAAATGCACCAACAGTTTCGATGCATCATGCACCAACCGTCATGCGTTTCGGGGATTTTGGTAGGAATTTCGGGGAAGTATGTAAGGTATTTCGGAGCAAGGGATTACGAAGAAATGTGCTGCAATAATAATAATCTCTGCTAGTGCGGCGTGCAGCGTTCTGCCGCATTCGGGACAGGAACACCAAAGTGCCGGTAACTGTGTGTGTGTGCACATTGCACGCAATCGGCTTGGAAAGGCGTGCATAATCCATCGTATGCTGCAATCTCCGGGCCTTGCATTCCATTCCGCTCTTGGTCGATCGATACATATTTTTATCTTTTCTTAATTTTCTGCGAAATCCGATCAATTTGTTCGATACGATGTAAACGCAATGTTTTCGTATCAGGATGTAATCGTTTCGCATGCTATACATTTTTAAGCTTAAAAATAGTGCATTAAGCTGATAAAAGGTTTTTCTAATTTGCTGGCGTTCCTAAGCTCATGGTATTTAACAATAAAATGTGAGCATACTGTTATTTTTACATGGAGAACCTCTGGTTCTGTTTCAAAATAAAAAGAGGTATAACTGACTGTACGGTGATAATATTAGACCTCGTTTACACGGAGAACTTTTGCTGCTCAATAAGCTGAACACTGTGTAAAAAGTTTCCGTTTCCATACATGTAGCCACTTTTCTGTTCGTAGCTTCTAAATTAACCTGTCACACCAAACGTGACCTTGCGAGGCATATCTTCAACTTCTATGTTCTGATTATGCTTGTTTCGCGAGAAATTGTACAATCAACGCCGTTTGATTACTTTTGCAGGTTCGCAGAAAACAGACACTTCGAAAAACGTACGCACCCTCGCGCAACAATCTGTTTGAAGTCAACGGCAGATAAGAAACGGTAATTGTTCCCAAGCAGCAACGGCTGGTTGTAAATCCTTGTTTTGTCTATTTGGTCTTAAAGAACGAGTCGTTTTTTTTTGGCTTTGTCTACTCTTATCCGTTCCACCGAGCGTTGTTCTACGAACCCTCCATCCCTTTCGAAGGCTCATTTTTGACACCTCGAAGCACTCGCTAAAAACATAAAAAAGGCCAAGTTTGCCCTAGCAGGTTCGCACTGAGTGTGTCCCTTGAGTGTGCGCTTGGGAGGCGTTCGCCTAAAAGCATAGAGCGATTTTCTTCACTGCCGGCGCGACCTGTTCTTCATTCCACAGCCGTTGCCGTTGATCCGCGCGCGGTCTGTGTGTGTGCGGTTTTTCTGCGAATTGCCAAAAATCCGGTTCTTGCCCTAAGGGGATCGGCAAGGGATGGGGGGGCCGACGGGTGGGGGTGGGGGTTTTGGTGGCTTTGTCTTTGCTTTCCGGTTTCGCGGTTCATCGAAATTCGCTCTCTGAAACCCAACTGGCGACTGGAATGGAAACGTAACGTTTGCGTTTGCGCCCGGGATGCCCTAATAACAATAATTAAATTTTATTTTGCTCTCGAGCACATCTGCACGATGTCGTTACCTTCATTAAGTAAGTCATTAATTAATTGTTTCCTCGTTCTTTTTCCATGTTCCATGTTCCTGTGCAGAACGCTCGCGCATTTGACGAAGGAGCCTACAAGTGCAGTGCGCGTGTATCGGGTTTGGAGCGGTGAAAACGTTAGCTAAAACCGGTGGAGAGCAGTGTTGATGTGAAAAGAAATTGCATTTAGTGTGTTTGATTGCTCAAAGTAAATATAAAAGAGTTCCAAATAGCAGTTGGTGCGATGAGTTAGGCCGTATTAAATGTTGCTCTCGATGTGAATTTGAAAAAAAGAAGTGAGCCAGATCTGTGAGTCGTAAGATTTCTTGTTCCCGCGAATATTATCGCTCGGTGACGCGCCGGGTAGTTGTGGTGCAGTGCTGGTGAGGTGATGTGATGTGTTTCCGGTGTCCTAATTGATGAGATTGTGCAACATCCGATGCAAAACGCAAAAAAAATATAACGTGAAGAAACGGCGTGCGAGAAGTTAATTAGAAGTTGTCTTCAAAAGGCATAGGTCTTGACCTACAGACGATCGGTCACCGCTTACTTCAGCATCGTTTAATCGACATTTACACCAACCCCCGATGATAACGACCAACGATGGATTACGAGCAGGGCAGCCAAGGTACATATTATTCTATTTCTTTTTTTTTCCTCCCCCCCTACAGTAATGAGATGATGCTCCACTTGTGGCGGTTGGAAAATTCCACCATGACAAACGTAAAGGCAAACAAACATTGGTGTTTCTTTCCGAGGAAGCAATGGGGTTGGGAGCCGAAATGGTTTATCACAATTCGTCATAGAAAGGCTCGCTATGTATACACATGTCTTCGAATTCCCATCGCGACGGTCGTGATCGTGGTTTAAACGAAGGAAAAACACACACACACACACACACACAGCCCTCGAACAAATTGTTCTAGCGATCGTTTGATTTTTGTTGTGCTTTAAATTTTTGGGTCTGCCACCGTCTTGTGTTGCCGTTCAGAAATCGCCCGAGGTCACCGTCACAGAACGAATGGGTGGGGAGAAAAAAAAAGAAATATGCTGAAGAACCCATCAGCCCAACCACCCACCACCACCACCCTGGTTGGTTATCGCTCGCCCCGCCCCCTACAAAGGTCCGGGGCTGTGGAATGAAAGGAACCACCAAGAGCACCGCAACGGCATTCGACCGGCGTGAACACCTTCGAACACGCGTTCTTTTTCACCTTCCCGATACCCACCCGAAAGCGCCCCCCCCCCCCCCACCGCCCCGTCGTCCTCACGCTCCGATCACCCCGCTTGCCCCGGGGCCCACGATTATGGAGCGCTTACAACAAATCTTGCTCATTTAAGCTGTTAATTTTAATTTTCCGTACTCCCTCTCGGCATCGTCGTTCTTTCTCGCTTCGCTCGAGCCCTCCCCTCCGCCTCACTCCCCCTTTGTGTTATGCCCGTTCCCTTTGCTTCCCTGTTTGGGTTTTCTCTTCCCAGGGCCCCCGCGATTCGTCATCGACCATCCTATCCCATTTCTCAGGCAGTGGCCGAGCTTTCTTTCTCCCTTTTTTTCTTAGCTTCTCGTGCACTAGCATCGTTTTCCTTTCTTTCCTCTGTTTTTGTTGTTGTAGTTGTTGTTGCTGTTGTTTTGTTTCGATTTTTTCCACGTTCTGCACCGAGGGCACTCCGGCACACCACCCGGTGCCCGCGGTTTACCTTCACCCACCATCGCACGCCTTAGTTGTGGGGTAGAAGTATTAAAATGTCTTAATGTTCGCGCGCCGACCGGAGCAACAATGGCCGGGCTTGATTGAAACGGGCCGCGGGCGAGTATTCGGTTAAAACAATATAAACCTGCCCCGGTGCAATCTACGGACGAGTACGGAACATGATTAATGAATCGCTAATCCGCATCGGTACCGCGACACGATCGAGTTTGATCGGTTTCCAAGTCTCACGGAACGTGTAAAACTAAACATGATCATCTGCCCCGACGTGTAGAATGCATTCTGGGCGCTCGCCGCAGTAGAGAACCGGCAACTGGTTCCTTCCCATCGCCAACACCTTCCACCACGGACGGTTTTACGACGAGTCCGGAGCTACCAGAAACACGTTCGGATTTTAAACGTACCCATTAGCCGCCAAAGTGAATTTATATATTTAATTTCTAAAACATAAATTTGTTTAATGACCAGTTTCCAAATTGCGACCCACTGTGCGCCCGCTTATTCACCTTACTCTCAACCCCGTTGCTTTCCCACTCTTCTTCCTTCTTCCCCGCCGTGGGTCGCGATCGTACACCACGTCGTTCTTTCGGTTCCGCGTGGCCATCGCCGTTTCCATCATTTCCATCATAAATCGGTTCGATTATTTTTCCTCTTCCTTTTCTCGCGCCGGGGTTTATCTCGCGCTTCTAATGTACAATTCCTCTGTGTTTTTTTTTGTTTGGTTGTTGTTCGGTTTGGTATTCCACAACCATACCGCGGCAGCATCTTCTTCCTCCACGATGACGATGGGCTAAGTTCTTTTGCCGGCATTCAGCATTCGTTCCCGGGCGTTGATCAAACTAAACGAGCGGGCCAAGGCAAAAAAAAAGCACCAAGCCAAAAGAGATGAAGAAAACGCCCGTTTGATCGTCTTCTGCACCTTCGGTACGCTACGGAGGAGAGAGAAGAGAAAGAAAAAAAAATAACTGGAAAAAATACTGAATCTCGCGGGCGATCGGTTTTTAGCAGCATTTATGATGTTGGTTGTTGGGGATTAGTTTTTCCTCTCGCCTTTACCGAATTTCGGAACACAATGGCATCCACCACCAACAACAACAACAACTACAACAAAGCCCCGGCGATCGCTGGCCAACACGGACTGGGGGTGGGGAGGAAAATTTGAGCTAAGATTTAGGAACGTTTGGAATGAGTTATTTTCTTCCCATTTTTGTGTCTCTCTCCCTGCCGCCTTCTTCGCTGGCGACCGGCGCCCAAAAACCGTCTTTTCTTTTCACCCCCTCCACCTTCGCCCCACCGGCACTTGCCACCCTTTCGCCGTCATCCTTTGAAAATTTTTCACCTGATGAGTGCGCAATCGGTGGCCAAAATTTAGGTCATCCATACACACTAATCCTCATCATCATCGCCATCATCATCATCATTCTCGTCGTCATCATCATCGTCGTTGCCATCTCGAGCATCGAAACCTTCGAAACGTGTGTGACGAATCGAGGATGACGATGATTAGAGGGCCCCCAAACTTGGGCGGACTTAATCTTTCTTCCTTCGCGCGGACTGGACTTTCTTCGGGTGTTTTTTTTTTGTTATTCCCGCCTCCCATTCTCTCGCTCATTCGCTGACTTTTTTAAGGGGCAGCGTTTTTTTTGTTTGGCTGGTTTCGTTGTTTGCAGGTAATCTCGAACCCGCCTCAAGAAGGGAGCAAAGAAAGCCGGAGCGAAGAGCAGAAAAGAAAACTTTCCCCAAACCAGCTCCACCACCGGCCATTACATTCCCTGGGAATGTTTTCTTAATACATGTTGCTTGCTTTGTATTTTTGTGATTCCTTTCCCTTCACCCTTCCCCTTCCTCCCTTCCGCGCCTGGATGATGAGGATGACGGTTGTTTCTATTTATTTTGGCAACACTCCGGCGTTGGCAAATTGCTGCCGCGCTCTCGCAGGTTCGCTCAAACCGTGGATGGGTCCAACCGGTGGAAATTAGTTGCCGATTAGTTTGTCTCCCCCCCCCTCTTCTACCTCCCTCACTCTTCTTTTTCCGTTGGTGGAGGAGCGCGGTGGGGCGGGCAAAACATCCAAAAACGGGTGGAATTCGGTGGTCCAATTTATTTCTTTCTTGACCAACAACACAACACAACAACGGCATTGTGCGGGCACCAGCAGCAACGCCACCGGTGTCTTGTGGCTGCTCCATTCCGCGGTGGCTCGCGAGAGGCAAAGCAGGGAATAATAAAGTAGACAGCCCTCAGCATTCCCCCCCTTTCGTCATCATATCGTTGATGATTCTTTCCAATCTTGCCTTTCCCGCGAGCGACTTCTTGGGGTTGCCTTTTTTTGCCCGGCCACATCGGCATCGTCCAATGCCAAACGGTGAAGGTCGTGTTGGTGTTTTCTTTCTTCCCGCTTTGCGGTGCACTATTTCGTGTTCTTCTTCGGTTAATTTTATTCTTGCCGCTCGCGCCGTGCGTTTTACCAGATACCAATCGGAGTGTAATAGTGTTTTCTTTTTTTGGTCTGTTGTGCTCCACCCCACGACATGGTTTCTTATGCTTGGCATTAATTTGTCCAGCTGGTCCAGCGAGCAATCCACCGGGTATCATCCGGGAGCTACCGGGAGCGCACGTATCGCTTCTTCCTTCCTTCCTCTCCCGAAAATTGGTTTTCCTTTTATGCATATTTTGCCCCTAAAAATTCCCATCCCCAACGTGGGGCCATTTTCAGAAAACCACTCCCGATGGTTAAATGGTGACACACAAAAAAAAATCACACACACACACATTTATGCATGCAACCATTCATCCGGGTGCATTTGTTTTTGGCAGCGAGAAATTTGACCCTCGCGCGCTTTCGGGTGCTCGAAATGGATTTAGGATTGGCCACTGGAGTTGGCGTGGGGTCTGTTTTTATCTTTCCGATTAAATTTATCTATCCTTCGCAGTGGTAGAATGCGGCTTTTCGGGGCGACTTGAGTGATAAAAAAAAGGTAAATAAAATAAAAAACACAGCAGAATCGAGCTTTCAGCGGGGCATTAAATTGAAAACAGTCGTCCTCGCGGGGGAAAAAAAACACTGGTGAGACATAGGGAAAACCACACACACACAGCGCCATGACATGGGCTGCGGTCATATGCTCCACTTGAATCCTCCAAACGCAGCGAGCGATTTTGGAGGGCTTTTACGCCAACAAAAGCAAGTAACCGCAGCAATAATGAAAAAGCACCGTTTGTTTGGGGGTTTTTTCCACCATTTTTTTTTTCTCTTTTAGTATGAAGAATGGAGAAAATTCTTTACACTGTGAAGTGCTGCGACTTCCTCCCGCAGTGTGTGTGTATATGGTTTTCAATGCGAAAAGAACAGCCTGAATTCTCTCACTTTTGCCCCAGATTTAGATCGCGGTTTCCCGACTGCCGGTGCCGGATAGGGAAGAAGCGGTTTGAAGTAGGAATAAAATAACAACATCCGGATCTGGAAAAAACAACCGGAAGCCAAACGCAACAGAGCCAAACGTCAAAAAATAAAAAATAATAAAATAACGTAAAACTGGGGGTATAGAACGCACTTGTGTTGGGGACTGCTTTACTTTTTTTTCGATGGTGTCCCACCCGATTTCAACGGTGCTTAGCTGATGTTTGTTTCGGACAGTTTTAATGTTTTCCCTTTTTTTCCCTGTTGTTTGTTTTAATTTTTCTGTCGTCCCTTCACGTTTGAGTTATTTATGTTTTTTTTTCGTCTTACTATTCCCGGTTTGTTGACTCTTAGTTTTCCGGGTGGCTGTGGTTATGGTTTTATTCTTTAACCTCTCCCAACCTCACTGACCTGTAGCCCCTTTTCCACTGCCCAACTCTTCGCTGACAGGCGATCGGTCGGTCGGTCGGTTAGCTTCCCGAACCAACCTTCGACGGCAATGTCGCACGTGGGAATTTATTAAATTAAATTTGGATCATCACTTTGTGGCTTTCCATGGTTTTTTTCCTGCTTTGCTGAGTGAATCGAAATTGTCTGTTTCGCTGATTAACCCTCCTTCTACCATCTGCTTTCCATCCCTCCACTACGGGGTTGGTTTCCGAATGTTGCTTTTCCCCCGGGGTTGGAAATATGCTGTTTCTCTTCCCATTTTATCTGTTTTCCCTCCTTTTCCTCTGCCATCAGTTGGATGTCGAGTGCTGCACTCGTTCGTTTACCCAAACTCTACCACGGTTGGCGCTTGTGTGCAAATCCATTTGCCCAGCACGGCCAGTTTTCTCCACTGTTTGGAATGCGATGCGTTCCCGGAAAAAAGCTCAAGTGCGGCCTCAAGTGGTGTGAATTTTTGTTTCCCTCGCTAACGCACGTTTAAGATGTTGCGGGGAAAATTACAGCCAACTAGCGTAAAGTCCCCCCAGTCACTCCCTCCCTCCCTCAGCATCAGATTTACCGACGATCGGCGTGCGTCTTCTGCGTGCGTTGCTGGCAGTGAAAAATCGGATTTCCCTTCTCCGCCTCCAGACGGCCCACCGTCGAGTCGTCTTACATGATCCACAAATACCGGCATCGACCTCCCCGGTCCGATCCGCAGGCGCCAGCGTCCGACTGGCATATGCCTTCTGCTACGAGATAAACGCTGCCAGCTCCCTGATGCCCCCGATGTTTGCTGGTGTTGCTTTAATTAAACAACCTTCCATAAGCAACAGGCAACTGCTGCTTCGCATCCGGCGGGCTCTGGTTGCTAGCGACGAATTCGGCAAGCGCCACGGCGCGCCGCGCTGGGGTAGCTTCTAATGAGGGAAGAACTTGTTTGCCCCCCTTTTTCTGGGTCTTTCATTTTTTTCGTTCCCTCACTGATCCTACCTTTTTGGCAATTCCGGAGTCTGGGAAAAAGCTCCCCAAAAGCGGAGAACCCGCGCCCTCACCTCACAGGCGCTATCGTCTCGCAGCAATCCGCCCCGAAACCATGGGAAGGGATGGCCACACGGTGACGCTGCACACGCGGTTCAAGCGCCGCCGCAAAGGTGTTAAATAAGGGTTTTTACTTTGTCGCTGGGCGGGAAGGGCCAGCGGGCGGGAGCGGGCGGGGCCGAAGGCAAATCGGAATAATTTGTAATCAGCGGAACAGGTAGAAATTAATTAAACTTTAATTAGCGAATAAAAACTAACCGAATTGCAAATGGAAGCAGATGGATAACAACAGCTGATAATGGAACAGCGCTTTTCCGGCAAGTGGTGTTTCCGGCGTCGGCGTTGACTAAGCCCCCCGTCGTGCGGGGGGGCGGTGTAAATGCAAAAGAACACCGCTCCGTTCGGCCAATTTATGTTGCAATTTGAAGCATGGAAGCGTCGGAGAATATATAAATAAAATGCAGTGCAAAATGAGCGCCACGAAATGGCGCTAAGCAGCTGGGTAATGGGATTTTTCGGTATAAAATTGTGGCAATCGTACAAAATAAAGCTGGTTAATAAATAAATAAACCGAGAGAGCAACCCACAAGTAAAGAAAACCACAACGACGTCGCCCACAGGGAAAGCAGCAGTGCGTGTGTGTAACGATTCATTAATTTTCTCACCTTTGGCTTCGTTTTCGGGCCGGGAAAAGTTTGGTTCAATAAAAACCCATTTCCCAAAACCATTCGCCCCTCCCCCCACCCCCTTGAAGGCGACGTTTTTCCCATCGGAAAAGCCGGAAAACCCGAAACGCCAACATCTGGTTAATGGTAACTTTTTATTGCATTCCTCTACGGTGGAAAATTTGACGTTCCTGTGCGCCAACGAGCTAGAAGCAGAAAACGCCCCAGTTACACTCCCAGAGGGGTGAAGGAAACAATTTAACGATTTTCGCCACACGAAACCAATGTGTCACCTCCCCCTCCTTTTAACCCCTCCCGCTCCCTAGGCGCTTTAAATGTGGGAAGATGTTCTCCATGTTTGCTCCCAACTTTTGGGGCGGGCCTAGAGGGAAATTTGTTTTTCGCGCGCTCGGTGTGGTGGTATATTTTCGTAATATTCTTGTAACCGCAGCACTTCGTTGGGCCTTCTCCCTACCTCCCTACCCAATCCCACGCACCACGCGAGGCCCTACAAATGGGTGCCCCGATTCGTTAATAATACCTTTCCACGTAAACGGCATCGAATGAATTTAAACTGTTTTTAACCAACATGCAAATGCGCGGCCGCCGTCGTGAACATTTGGATGATTACGCGTTAAGCTAAGTTTACAAAATATGTAAATCGATGGAAAAGCTGGTCGTGCTGTACAGTTTCGTATGACTTTCGAATGAGTTGTTGTGGAGCAGCGCTTCTCTTAACCTCTTTTTAACCACTCGGATCGGGCACTAAATCAAGCCGTAAGCGAGAACTTAGAAAACATGGTTTAATTAATTAAAATTCACGTCCCCGAAAAGGGGGGGACCTGGGAAGTAAAATACCGTCACCTTTTCACCGAACTCCAGTCGGTGAAGCCGGCGCTATAAATAACACAAATGTGCTCGGAAGCAATAAACATTCTCATTCTTTTGCATAATAATAATTGCCACACTTTACAACTTCTTCGGCCATCAATTGCCACTCGACTGCCGAATATACACATTTCCTCTCCGACGGTCTCTCTCCGGCCGCGATCTGGAGTTGTTTTCCATCGATTGGCTGCCTCTTCAGCTGTTGCGCGCCCGCTTTTCTTTCAATTTTATTCTTTTTCCCGCTCGCTGTCACCACACATTCCAATCATAACAAGGCAACGTGTGGGCAAAACCCTCTAGCCGGTGGTGTGTCGTTTCGAATGTTTATTTTATTTTCTACCCTTCCACGTTCCAGGCAGCCCGCCCGGGCACGTTTGTGGTTTCCTTCTGCTTGGAAAAACCTTCATCGGAGGGAGTTTTTCTTTTTCATTCCCGCGAACACTTAGCCCTTCCTAACCGTGACATAAATGTCGCTTTCGTGAGTAAGTTCTGCTATTTCGACGAAATATTTATGCCATCCTCCTGAGACCACCGTCCCACCGGGAGCTGGTGTTATTGAGGCAGATTTGCAGGTGACGAGAACATCAGACTGGCGGAAACGGGGTTAATATAAAGATATTGGCATTTATTAACCTTCGGTGGAATTAAACGTGATTTAATCATCATCGACGGATTGCGGATTACTTTAACGTTGATTACACGCGAACGCGAGCCAGTCGCGCGGGCTAATTTAATTCTTTCTGCCTTGTTTCTTTGTGTGCGCCCTGGGGAAAGAAGGGAAAGAATGGTGGACGGAAGGACTCCTCCACGACCGGCATTAATTGCACCGAGAGGAACGAGCCAATCCCATAAGCTACGAGGAATGTCCCGAAAGCTGTGTATTTTTATTCTTTCCTCTCTCGCTCCCCGTTGCCCCCCCCCCCCCCCGGGCCCTTTGACTTCAATATCATTCGCCATCTAAGTACTCGCGGACGCGGCTTGAAGGAGTTCGCGTCCTTGTTTTACTTCTTCTGCTCGCAAGCAACATTCCGGCCACGATCTTACGCCGGACGGCGAAGGTTGTACAAGCAAGCACCACCGATCTCCGGCCGGTGGCTGTTAGCATGATTTTAGCATATTTTATGTGCACCTACATACGCCCTCCTCCTCCTGCCCTTTTCCCCCGCTTCCCCAGGCTTACCCAGGTACGGTCCTGGGGAGTTCGAAGGATTTCAAACGATAAATAAATGTGCCCAAGGTCGCCGCCCGGAGTGGCACTCATTTCTATTACTTCGCGCTGGCGCTTCGTTCCAACCGTCGGTGCCCAATCTCCTCCCCTACCCACGCCTCTTCTCGGTGGTCCTCCATCCTTGTTGGATGGAATGGTTTGGAACGGCGATTAATCGTGCTGATTGTTGGTGAAACCAGCGCCAATAAATCTCGAAACCATCGGACCATAAGGTTGACACATTTCCACACACACACACACATATATACAGTAGTGAGGTGCGGCCCCCGGGAAAAGGAGCGCTGGCTGGGCGGCCGAAGGCTTCAAGCAGCAATTTGTTGCTTGTAATGTCATGTGTTTTATATTTCCACCACTCCTCCGGTCCGATTTGGATCGTTAGGATCGTACCGCAAACGCTCGGGAAAGAAAGGGTGTGTGTGTGTGTGCGTGTGTGTGTACGTGGTGGCTAAATAATATATGTAAAACGTTTTTCTTCCCTCCCGCTCCCCGTCCCTTCTGACCACATTTTAAGGTGATTTGTTGCCATTTCTTTGTTCGGTTCGGCAGCATTTTTCGGGTGAAAACTAGTTGACTCCATTATTCTCGCTCCGGGAGCATGATTCATGAGCGCCTCGATACTTCTCGTGCACCAATGCTGTGGAATTGGTTCACCGTAAATTTGAACTGGCCGCAAACCAGATGTAAACAGATTTCTGTTTTTGGCAAAGCACCTCCCGCACGTTGTTCCTGAACGTGTTTGGTTGGTTGATTGGAGTTTTCCCTAGCCCGGGGAAAAGTTCTACGGCTTCAAGTGGATGCGCAGCGTTTTATTTCTTCTCGCTTCCGTCAGTACCGATAGGAGGAGCTCAAGAGTAGATATGTGTGTGTTTGTGCGTGTGGGGATGGGGCGAGAATCAATATCAATCTAATCTCGAGCACACACTGTCGGGACGAACCACAAACCGAACCACCAGTTTCACCATCAACAGGATCGCGAACAAACTCCAACACCGGGCAGCAAACAGCTGAAGAAGGGAGTGGGGGGGGGGAGGGGGATACTGGTTACGAGGCCTTTTTTCCCATCCCCGCAGCGGCCCCACCATTACTCATCCTCCGGCGAGCGGCGAACCCTGTTTGACTTCAATTATTCATTTAGTAGTACTGCAGCCACTTGACCGTTGCCGCAACACCCGAGTGTCGGCCATTGGCAACAAAGCCAACCATGGAGTCATCCCCATCCCTCCCTCCTTCTACCACAGACACGCACGCCTAGAACCTTTTTCCACCAATAAACCCCAACGGCCAACATAAGGAGACAGAAAGAGAGAGAGAGAGCGAACACCAATGGTGGTTTTCCGAAATTCGATCGCGTCGCATCGAACTTTCGATTGGTTTGGGGTTTGTTTTATTTTTTTCCTGGGGACCTATTATTTCCCTGACTGCGATAACCAATCAGGGGTAAAGGGGTTGGGGTTGTTTGCTTGGTTTCAGTGTGCAGCAATTCGGGATGGCCAAGGTTCGCGGCCAACAACAACGCCATCGTGGCGAAACCGAGCCTGGCTGCTTTCGATTATTATTATGCCGCTCCGTGTCTGCGTTTGGCAGAAATTATGTTTCCTAGTGCCCTCTCGCTGCCCTGCCCTCCCCTTCCAAGCCCAACCGGTGCGTGGACGCCAGGATGTGCGGTTCACTTTTTTTTCCCGAGGATCCGTATTTATTTGCCCCGGCCAATTGCAATTTGTTTGTTTACGAGCGTTTGTTTGACGGGCCGGCACGAAGAATAGCCTTCTCTAGCCGGTCGGGGGAAGGAGGGAAGAAGGGGGGAGGAGGTCTTGGTGGCCGGTTCTGGTCGCGATTATGGTTTTTTCCCACCGTACTGTGATGATGCTCGTGCTCGAAAACTCGAACCTCAAGTGTCACCCAACCGACGTCGTGCTCTCGTACCCCACCCCATCCACCCCCTCCCTCCTCTTGGGCGTCCGTGGCAAAGGACAATAAATCATCGAGGGCTGCCCTCGCAGAACACACTGCACACTTCATCCTTCAACCCACCCCCGCCTCCGGTTAAGGAATGGGGTGTGATTGCCGTTTCTTTTTCCATTCTCCCTCTATTAACTTCGCTTCTTCGGCTCGCTTTATTAAATCTAATACACTTGTAACATGATGGTATCGCCGGGCACGATCGATATTTGTGTGCGCCCTTTTTTTTCTCTCTCGTATTTTTTTTTGTTTTCTTTCGCATCCTTGCCGGGTTTCCGCCGGTTTGTGGCGGTTGGTCATGCTCACGATTTCACGCCGGGCGAAACAATATTCTCAGTCCGCAATCGCTGCATTTGCATCTTAATTTGAAACTTCGAAACGATCGGTCGAATGGGTTGAAGTTGGTTTGAAGTTAGATTTTCGGGGGCACACCAATGGGAAGCAAATGAGAAAAGAACAAAAAAAAATGGAGGAAAATAAGTAATCGTTTTGCACTTGAACAACTTGAGCGTGCAATTGAAGATCGGGCGTTGGTGTTGTTTTGACGGTGTTTAGAATTTCGGTAAGATATGGCAGGGTTTACGAAGATATACAGTCATCATAGTTCAAAGTATGTTTTTTACGGACAATAGTGTGTGTTTTTTTCGGCGAGTTTTTTCTTAAGGAATCGGAAGTACGTTTTCGTAAACATGAACAGTAAAATTGATGTTGAAACATTTTAAAAGTTTTCAACTGAACTAAGGATGGTTCAGTGGTTAAAAGGGAACAAACAAAATTAACTTCTTGAATTAATATATTGGTTGATGATTGCCGACATTTAGAATCATAATTTGTAGATCACACAAGACAACCGAACTAGTCAATTGATATCAATCGGGAATAAAAATATAAATGGGTAAGCAGATCTTCCTTTGAAAAACCAAGATCTATGTGTACAAAAGTATTCAAAAAGATAAACCCAATTTAAGTTTCACTGTCTTGAACTTCTTTGAAACAAAATGCATTGTACTTATTAAAACATTCTGTTTCTTATTTATATCTGTTCTTCATGGGATGTTTTGGTACAAATATCTTAATTTTTGCAACATTGTAGCCTAATAACTTATTCAAGATGCAAAACCCATATATTTCCATTTTCTTTTGAGTATATTATTTTACGGTTCTGCTCTCTGGCAATTGTTCTGGCTGGGCTCAGAAACCAACACATGATTAAAGCTATGTTTCGCTCTTTAATTATTGCTTTAACACCGGCATCGAAACGGGTTAAAGTACGGTACGGCTGTGAAACCGGGTCCTTTATGTTCGGTTTCCCAAGCAGAATGCCGATAAGAGCAACCAACAAATGCCAAACGACCGAACAACGCACATGTATGTTCGAGTCGTGCGTTCGTGCGTTTTTCGGCTCATTCAACTCGCACCCAATTGCGCCAATTTGCGTTCCCCCCAAAACCCTTAAAGAAGCCTCCTTTTCTTATCCGCCCCGAGTGCCGGGCTTTGCTTGAGAACGGTTAATTTCAAACACTGCTGTTTTTTTTCTTTCTGTGGTCGACTTGTTAAATTGGGCAGGGTAAAAACTAGAAGCGGAGGAATATGTTACATCCAGGGATAATATTTGTTTGCATGGCGATGACAACTCTTCTTGCGGTTGTGGCGGGTTACGACTCCGAGCCTCTACGTACGGTGCGTGACTAATGGGCGAAATGCTGAACGTTCGCACCGCATTTGCGTGAGTGTTTCTAATAAACCTTCGCAATCGATGGAGGAGACCGGCTTAAAGAGGACGGAAACCGCAACCCTTTCACAATGTTGCTCCTTGTAATCGGGCAACATGTATTTTTTTATTTCCAGCTTCATTTTCATTTTCGCATCCACCACATGTTTCCTTTTGTCTCCCCAATGTCACGGACAGGGATGTCGGAATGTTGGTTCCGTTTGTTCCGAAACCTCGATCTGTTGCTGTGTATCTCGTTTTTTGTTATCAATTATTCGCCATTCAAACGGTCCTGTTTACCTCCCACTTTCAGCCGGGGTTTTTTTTTCCCCGTACCGGCTTAATCATTTCCACGACCTGTTTCTGATTCCTTTCCCAACCTTTCCGCACAATAAAACTCGCACCATCCCGCGATCCGATGATTCCTTCGTCAGCATTTCTGTAAGCCCCGTAAGCTCTGTTCCCTTCTGCGGGCCCCATTGTTGTGTCCCTCGTGCGTTTTGTTTGGCTTTCTATTGCGATTGTCCACCCGAGCGTCCGGCGCGGGTCAGATTGTTGTTTAGCTTAATTGGCTTTTTTTTCGGGGCGCGAGGCCATTAGGCCCCCTTTCCCTCTTGACCCCCACGCTGTCTTTTTTTCCTTTGCTTTTTGGAGGGGGTGCGTTTTGATGCCGTCATCCCTTCGCCTCGCTCGCACACAAACGGCTCGCGATTGATTGACAATGGTGATGTTTGCGTTCGGCATATGGATGAATGGCTTTCCCCCTGGCCGGGGCGGGGGGTGGTTGCCGGTTCGCCAGTTAGTGGCGGGTGTCACGAAGAGTGTGAACAAAATTAAGCCCAATCAATTCGATACCACCCCTGAACCGCGACCTCCTATCTACCTCTCCCCCCCAACGGGTAAAAGGAGAAATTTCTGCTGTAGGTCTCGGAATGGAAACCGTTGAGATACGGGCCCTCGACTTCGTTCGGCACGAGATATGAATATGAATGCCAAGGAGTTATGCGTCTTTCGGATCGATTCCAATGTTTTGCTACAACGTTTTTAACGTGTTTATTGAAGGGAATGGGGGGAAAAAAGCACTAAATGTTTCGCTGTACCGAACCTTACACCCCATACAAAACCCCGAACGGATCTGTCTCGGTGGAAGATAAAACTGTACGATCCAACAAGCACTTTCCCTCCTCTCCGTCCACCCGTAACTTGCTTTGTGACAAACTAAAACGCAATGTTTTGGACAGGTTCTGATAAAACGTCGACCTAAATGCATGTAATGGAAACGATTTGTCTTGAGCTGGTGGAAGAAAATGGACGAAAAAGGCTCACGCACACACACACACACATACACATCCCGTAAAAGTACGCGCTGCACCGGTTCGCTGCTACACACATTCAAATGTCTAACAAATTGCCAATAAATTGATTTTTTGTGTCCTGCGTCGTTTGCGAGGCAATTATTTGCACACACAAGCCAATCAGCGAAGGTTGGCTGGCTCCGGATGTCGTGGGGGTGGGGGTGGTGGAAAATGAAATGGATGGAAGGAAAGTGCTGCCAGGGGTTGGAAATATTAGGGCTTCGCGAGGCACCCGGGGACAAGTACGATCGATTGTTCGGGTACACCGTGTTTACCGTGTGTTCGATAAGGCTTCGCGGCCAAAGCCTTCGCTTTTCCTAAGCCACCGAGGCTCGCTGGTAATGCTTCACTTTAGTGATTACTTTAAGGCTCTTTTTGCTTCTGTGTTTTTTTCTCTCACTCTCCCTTTGCCTTTTGAATTCCACTTCTGAGAGCATTTGTGCCCTTTCGAGCTCGGCATTCGAGGAGATTATTGTTACAAAGCGCACCTCCTACACTAACCCCAGGAGGCCTCTCATTTCCCACCCCCCCGGCGGGGTGTCCTGGGTAGTCGCTAATGTGGGAAGGTTAATTTGTCCTCTCAGGCCCCTCCCCTCCCCTCGCCTGTGAAAACCAAGGGGTCGGTTTCGGTGGCTTTAGCCACTCGGTTCTATTTGTTCGTTTGAGGTGGCAATAGAGTTACTCTTTGACTCCTTGTTTGGAGCGCGTGGATTTAATTTCAAATATGTACACCAAGCGCGCATACAAACATACACACACACGAGTTTTGGAAATGTGAAACCGGCAGAAAACGGAACTCTATTGCGGCGAACCGCTGAACTGTCGGCTCGTTTGTAGTTTGAGCCACGGTCGGTCAGTTTACAGTGTGTGTGGTGTGTATGTGTGCTTATGCCTTTGTGGAGGGCACTACGGTGACGGTGTTGTTATTTCAAGCGATCGGTAAAACATAACATTTGCGTATATTGAGCCGTAATCCCTCTCGAACACAAGCGTGAAGTGGGGATCATTACGGGTTTTAACCCTTCAGGGTGGCAAACGCAAAGAATCCTTGCGTGTGGTGTATGTTCGTCAATGATTGGTGAGTAATCGAAGAGGAAACATGTGTTGCGATACGTTTATGGACACACAGTTCTGTACAATAATTATTTGTCTCTGATAATGAGACAATCAAGTGTGGATCATGATGATCACTCCCCTCCAAAGCTGTTCAAGGCTAGAGTGAAGCGGATGCTATAGGATGTTACCAATTTTAAGCAAACATCTAGTGAATAATTTAATTTTACGTATCATGCAAATCATAATCAGACCCCGTACAATATGAAGGAAATTCCTGACATAAGAGAACACAAATTGGGGTCTTCTTGGTTCATGGTACGTCGTGGAGTTCTTGAGAGACGCAATATCTGAATCATGATAACAACTCTTGTGAATATTTATGGGATTATGTACATATATCAAGCCGTTTTCTGCTCGTTGCTGGATTAAAATTTTCCTCCCAAACACCTTGCACCTACTTCATTTCAAGGGTTTACAAAGTCCTATACCGTATGTGCCGGAAAAGCTTCCAAACACTTTCCCATGGCACCACACGCTCGTGCGTGTTTGTTTTTCGTTGATTATTTCTATCGTTTCAAAGCCATTTCGTGTTTGGCTTCGAGAGTGTGCGCCGAGAGGTAGTGCTTTACTTTTCAACAGGCGCTTCACCCTCACGCGGATACGGGATATGTGATCCGGGAATCCATTGCATCCCGTGCGGATTTCTTTTTCCTCACCCCACCCCACCACCCCTTTGGTGCGATTGCAATGGCACAGCATATTCGAGCCACCGGCCAGCGAAAAGAGTCGGAACCACGTGCTGCACGTCACGTTGAAATTCGACCGAAATTCGGTGCCTTTGGCCTGCGACCGGAGTGCGGGGGTTGGGGCTTTGCGGTCCTTGCTGCGGCCCGCGCACTCGGTTTCGAAACGATCGGGCAAACTAGGCGAAATTGGTCGCGGCGACGGCCGGATAACGATGCACTTCTCCACTCCATTCATTTATCATCATCATTGCGGTCGTCATCGTCAGCATTATTATTATCATCATCAAACGCGAGAACATCATACTCGCGTAATCATGATTATCAATCGGTGGAAAACGATCAATAAACTCCCCCCCCCCCTCCCCCCGCGCCACCGCCGGGTGGCAAAAGGTGGAGTTGGATTGGTAGTTATTTGGAAAATTAGTTTACCTAACCGGCGGCCCTCCGCCCGCTCCCGGGGCAACGAGCGGGTAGACGGGACAGGCCAATGCCTACGTGCGTGTGTGTGTCGGTGCGTGTGTGTAAATATTTCCATTTCGCTTCCGGCGGCTGTTTGCCGCTGATTAGATTTAACCAATTCGTAGCACCGAAGCCTAATGTTGCGTCTGCCGGGTCCGGTTCGGATCGAGCAAGACCCACTTTGGTGTTTGTACCAGCCAAAACGCACCCTCCACCCCCATCCCCCACCCTCACCGATCGGTGTTGGAGTGGGCTGGAAGAGGGCTATTAGGGTTACGGGACTGGCTGGTTCGATTCCGATTGTTTGCGCACTGGTTTTGTATGGCAGGCATATTGATTGGTATTGGGAAGTTTATCTAAAGTCAACACCGAGCCAAAGGTGATTCAGCTTTCGCCCCGTGGTCTCCTGGCGCCTCCTTCCGGGCGCTTCATCCCTGCCGGACGAGTCAGACGTTCTCTCACGGTCCTTTTGTGGGCCGCGGGGAAGGCCACAGGTTAGCTATATTTCGATTCCAATTACGGCTAAGAGCTACGGCCGGGAAAATTATTTCAATTCCGATGTACCATATTTTATGGATTCGGTGTGTGCGTCCCGAGAAATTTCAACAAGCGCACTATGTATTATTGGCACCTCCGGTCAGTTTGTCTTTTAAAAATGATTTTATTACAATTTTATCGTTTACCAATAAAGCGATACATTTTTTTTTGTTTACAAATTGTTGGAAGTTTGCGTATTTCAACATAACGCCAGCAAGTTGTGGATGTTTCTTTTCGAAAAATGCTGCCACATATGGCACCACAAACATGTCCTACACCTTTTGATGTTTTCAAATCGGGCTGGAAAAGTTGGCTGCTCAGTATTTTCTATTGAAATACATTGAAATACCGTAAAATGTTCCATTGAAATACTTTGTAGGTATTCAATACTTTACTTTTCAAATGATCGAATCAAATGAAATGAAACCCTTCCGCTGTTGCAGACTAAATTCGATCCGAATCATTGCGGTTTGTTTGCTGATCAAACATCAATAAACGCGACCACTGTGTGTGTATTGAATATTTTTCCGCCAACGAACCTAAAATGGACGTATTTGGAAAAAATTGAAATCAATGGCGGATCCGGTGATCATTTCATGTAGGAATGGAAAGTTTTGTTGGCTTGGTGTGATTCGCATGTTAAATTCTTCCCCCGTACGTACGCCCACGGGGGGCGGTCACTCAAAAAGTCACCCGATCGATACATACATTCCGGGCATAGTTGATGACCTAAAGCGATAATTTTCCATTTCCATAATTCCGTTTATGCTGTGCGGAACTTTTAACCGGGCGCGGTGAACCGAACCCCGGGCGTCTTGTACAACTCCCGGTGCGCGCGGTTTGTAATTAATGAATCTCCGCCCCGGACCCCGCCGCAGCCGCCGCCGCCACCACATAAAAGGGCTCGCAAGAAACAATTCTCCCGTTGAACTCTTACGTCCGAGCGCGGGAGGATGGAAAATCGGGAACAAAATATGCAAATCTAGTTTGCACTTTGGAAATTTCGAACGAATATACCCATGGCGGGGGTGAAGGGTGGAGAATGGGGTGAGGGGGAAACTTTTCCCGCTGCAAAATCAAGCGAATAAACCCGACGGAGCGTGGTTTGCGGGAAGCAAGCAACCCGGTGATGTGCTTTTCTCGCTAAAGTTTGATTCCGGTTTGATTTTGCGAGCTGTCAAATCCTTCCCCCCGGTTTCGCCTTCCTCGGTCTCAGGTCCCGCATCGCCACTTAAGTCCGGTGGAAGCGCCGGAATTTATGGGGTTCCGTAAGTGGCGCGTTTTTCGCATCGCCGTCTCCTCCCCGAACCTCTCCGGAGGAATTATCATGCACTTTATTCACCAATCATATCTAGCCGCGCGGCACTATCTATCGTCCATCGATGGCCGGAGCGTCCGGTGACGGTTGGTTGGGCATCTTCCTCTTCCCCGGGGGGCAGGAATCGGCCGCTCGGCGGACAGTTCTTAAACTTGTCCATTCCATTCCCGATAGCACAATGGATTATGCAAATGATGCTGGCAAAAAGTTCGACGCGGTGAGACGGAGAAGGAGGGAGAGAGAGAGCCGGTGCGGGGAAGTGCTCTGCTGCTCGTTAGCCGTTTCAGTGGTGGAGGAGGAGAAGGGGGAAGTGAACGGTCCTGTTTTGCATGCAGTCCAGGGCCCCGGCCGGAGTCGAACTGTCACACGCCGGTCGTGACTTTGACAGCCCGAAACCGGCCAGAAAATCCGTGCGACCATGTTTGCTGTCATTATCTCCGCCGGGGCCGCAAGAAAATGGAGGTAATGGAAGAGGAGACATCTTTTATCTCGGCTAAATGCGTCCCGAAACCTCGCTCAGTTAGAGGCGGTTATCGAAATCCTCCGACGGTGGTATGCGCCCCGATGGACAGTCGTGTCGGTGACGCTCCGGTGGAGAGTGCATACCTTTTGTGAAGTGCGTCCCCTCCCCGAAACGACGGATTCCGGCGGATTCCTTCAATATCTTAAACGTACAAACAGGTCCTTCATGGGGTCCAGGTGCTTCCAGGTATCGAAACCGTACACAAAACCAATAAAATCCTACCCTCGGGAGTGCCACTTTTCTTCGCCTTCTCGGGCGGAAACGTTCCTTCTTTTTTTCCCCCAACAATTCCTGGCTAAAGGAGCCGATACTTGCCGACTTCGCACGCTCTTTTCTCGATGAAAAGGGACTGCGCGACAAGAGCCCAATGCAGACGCGCCGATGCACTTTACCGTTCATTCGCGAGATCTCGCCGGCCAATCTCGATCTTCTCGAGCGTTCTTGTTCGGCGGCGAAGTTTGCCTCGTTCCCACATTTGCCACAGTTCACCGCGCGCCACAGTCGACGTTGGCCAAGCCAAGTTGTCGATGGGGTTAAGGTAAACAGTAAACATTCGACATTCCCTTCCCTCGGTGGTATCGCGCCGTAAAGAGGTCCGCAACCGCTTCTTGGAGCTCCACCGACGCACACACATCGGCACACATATCTTCGGGACGGGCATGCATGTGCGATCGACTAACTGGTCCTCACGACAATTGCGCCCCACGACGCAAGCGGAGGCGAAGGAAATCCAAGGAGGAGGGTCCACATGAGGTCGAGATAAAATCCCGGCCACAAGTTCGTCCCGCCGATTGGCGGGAGCTGGCTGGCTGGCTGGCGGGCCTGGGCCAGGGCCATACCGACCACGGACTTACAGCGGCAACAGACACACAGCGGTTTGCAGCAGATAAATTTGCATTAAAATCAGTTTACCGAGGAAGATACTGAACGGGTGGCGAACGCCGAGGTGGGTATGCCATCGGGGGCAAATGAACAAAGGTTTGCATAGGAAACAAACCCGGCAGCCTCCGCCGGACGACGGAGGACGACGACGACGACGAGCGGCTGGGTTCGGAAGGGATCGCCCTGTTGCGCTGCTCGCCATTTCGATCGATCTCTCGGCGTGGCGTTGTGTTGCTTGCTTGCTTGCTTGCTTTCCGCAAAAGCGGACGGAGTGCGGACCGCTCCGAAAGTGCTCGTTCGTAAAATGAAACGATTTGGTCCTTCTGTCTGGACAAGGGGGAAGGAAAGCGGATGTGCTTGTGCCCTAGTCGGTGCCATAGAGTTTATTTGCTGTAACTCTATTTCGCAACCTCGTGTCATGTCCTGTTGCCGCCTGTCACCTTCTCGCTCTAGCTCTTTTCCTGTAGATTTTCCCGCAACCTTTGCAGATGCTGAGTATATGTGTGTGTGTGTGAGTGCACGAGTATGTTATTGCCTACATTGAATCGCGCCCGATTGTGGCATTATTCCATTCCGGTCCGATTGCGGCGCTTCCATTTTGCGGAGTTAATTTATCGATTGACATTTATCATCCCGCTCGAACCTCTCGAATTCCCGGGCGGAGGGGTGGTGGAAGTGGCGAGATGGGTTGGACGGATTTTGGCCCGTTTTGGAAGTGTAGCGTGTAGCGTTCGGTTCAGTTCGGTTCCCGCTGTTCCCGGTGGAAAAACCTGTGGGGAAGGGAAAGTCACCGGGGATCATCCCCGGGAAGAAAACGAGGAAAAAAGACGAGGTTCGGCCAGTCCGTCTGCGCGTTGGTCCGGCGGGTAGAGCGGGTACGAAATGAACAATTCTCCTTCTCCCCCCCCCCCCCCCCCCCCTCGCGGGAGATGGCGGGAAAACATTTCTCGGATCTACGATCGATCGGGCCCCTGAACCCGTTCGCCAGAGCCCCCCGACGCCAGTTGTCTATTGTTCGCCGGGAGCCATAAGTCCATATTAACGCACGTCGAGTGGAACCGCGAAAATGGTGTCCTGCGATAAGCGGCTGAAAAGTGGAAATCGCGGTCGTACCCCCGGTCTCGACCCCGTTTTCCGCAAACAATCCACCAGAGGGCCGGAAGAGCTGTGCCCATCAACGGGTGGACCGCGCGCATGTGTGTGTGTGTTTGGGTTGCGATAAATGGCCGCGACCCGCCGGCTTTGCCAATATTTTCCTCGCGAAAGCAGTTCGGCTTCGGCTGATGGCCATCGGTACAGCGTAAGATACACACTCTCGGTCCGCAGCAGTGCCTTTGTTGGATGAGGCTTTTCAATGAGCCCAGCACAGAAGACCAGCGGTCCAGGTTCGACCGGGCTCCGATGGCAATCACGGATCGGTGCGGCAATTGCAGCAATGGGCGTTCGCTTTCGAATGGAGCATTGTTTTCCCGCTTGAACGCGGCGGAGGAAGTGACGACGGTGGCGGCGGCGGTGGTACGCGACTTCCATTCCAGGAAAAATGGACTGAACTGGACTGGTCGGCTGCGTCGATGCCACCGTTTTCTCGCGGCTCCGTTTTTGGGATCCCTCCACTTTCTTGTTGGCGACTTCCGAATGACGACGCTCGGGAAACCTTTCTAATGCGCGAACCAATGACTCACGCCGCCCCGGGTGCGTAATCCGGTGCGACGAGTCAAATGAGGAGACCCATTAGGGGACGACTGATCGGTTGTCGCTGCTTGACGGTGGTGGTGACGACGAGTCACTGCATCGGAATGCGCTGCTGCACCCAGCGAAAGATAGGCCACCGGTTTGGACGACTCTTAGGAATGGAGGTGGGCCCTGTCTGCATCCTGCGATCGAAACTATCGGCGCGTACTTGCCGTGCTACTTAAGAGAGCCCTCGTGAATGTGAAAATGAAACAAAGGAATGCTTCAGGGCGGGGTTTGCCTCGAATCGGATGCAAATGCATCGGAAGGAATGGAATTTGAAAGAAACAACAGTGACTCGTTTGCCAGGTTGACTCGGCTAAGACTATTTAATTCATCTTTCTTAAAAAGCGAAGTTTTGTTCAATTCTAGACGATGTCTTTAGGCTAAGATATTGAATTTAAACTCTATTTTCTTTCCTGAAGTCTTTTTTTACTCAAAACCAAGCTATTGATAATTTAGTTTATGACGAAGTTGCTAATTTTGTAGGAAGAACTTCCCTGGACCAACATTCATGGAAAACATACGAAATCGGATTGAAAATTCCGGATTGTTGATTGCTCTACTCTTTTCGTTTTTTAACTCGAAGTTTAGATGAAAACATTTATTATATTTGAAGATCTCAAAGTTAGTCAAACAAATTTGTTTCATCTTTCTTAAAAAGCGAAGTTTTGTTCAATTCTAGACGATGTCTTTAGGTTAAAATATTGATTTCAAACTGTGTTATCTTTCCTGAAGTCTTTCTTTACTCAAAAGCAAGCTATTGATAATTTAGTTCTGTTTTGGATCAAGCAGTTGATAATTTTGTAGTAAAAACTTCCCTGGACCAACATTCATGGCAAACATACGGAATCGAATTGAAAATTCAGGAATTCCAGATTATTGATTGCTTTACTCTTTTATGCTTTGCAACTGGAAGTTTAGACGAAAACATTTATTATATTTGAAGAGCTCAAAGTAAGTAAAACAATTTTTTTTCACCTTTCGTCCAGTTATAGACCAGCACCAGTTTCGTCCATTTCTAGACGATGCCTTTAGGCTAAGATATTGAATTTAAACTATGTTATATTTCCTGAAGTCATTCTTTACTCAAAAGTTTTTGATTATTTAGTTCTGTTCTGGATGAAGAAGCTGCTAATTTTGTTGGAAGAACTTCCCTGGACCAACATTAATGGAAATCGTTGAATTGAAAATCATTGGAATTCCGGATTATTAATTGCGTTTTCGCAACTTGAAGTTTAGACGAACACACTTATCACATGAAAAGAGCTCAACGTTAATTAAAGAAGTTATTTTTGTTACTAAGTTTATAGGGTTTCTCCACAAATTCACCCAAACAGGTTGCAGCAAAAATGCTTTAAAATTTTACTGATGTTTCGTCTGATAGCGTTTGATAGCAATCAGTTCAAGAACTATGCTTAAATTGTTGATTCCTTTTACCGGGATGTCGTAAAAACCGACTCCCGATAACCGAAGAGGTTAAAGTAGGACCAATTTCGAGCGAGCAAAAGTTGTAAAAGGCCGCCTCCGCTTCGGCCGGGAAAATGTTGTTTGCCTTTTTTCACGGAAACCTCTATGGGCGAAAGGAGGCGGGCGGGGGGGAACCGGTTTGACGGAACCGGGCGACCGTCAGTCAGATCGTCTTCAGAGGGAAGAGCTTGCCCGGACGTTTGAATGTGCATTTATTTCGATGACCTCGCGGCGTCGGTGGTGGGTGCAGCGCGTTCCTCTCCCAGACGAACCTCGGCCGTCGTTGGGGGAAACTGTCAAGCTAAAGCTTATGTGTGTGTGTGTGTGTGGTTCCTGAAGGCTTCGGTGCGAGGGAACGATCGATCGGAACGGCGGACGGCGCACGGGAATAATTGAAACGATCGGCGACGATGGACGATAAAAAGACCTCGGCGGACATCACCGGCGGGGGTCGATGTATGTGTGTGTGTGCCTGTCTGTGTGACTAAGCCTCTCAGACCCAGCGCGGTGTCGTTCACTTCCTTCGCGCTCGCGCGGCGTTCCTGAACCACTCCGTCATCATCCAGTGGCTCCGGATTGTTGCCGATATCGATGAAAGATGTGTGTACAATATTGATGTAAAACCGCGCTGACCGAAACCCATTAGAGTTGGCTCGATCGATCGTTTAGATGACGGCATGCGGCAGACAAGAAGGAACGAACGTGGGAGGAAGAGAGAGAGAGAGAGAGAGTGAGAGAGCATGCGGGAGAAGGACCTTCTTCTTTGTTTGCCATAGCGGTTGTCCGGTTGTCTTCGGGCAGCTTTGACTCGGTCTCAAGCCCGAGCCTGCGTCGAGAAGGTGGATAAACAGAAAGCACTAAAGAACGGACGCGGAGGGAAGCGAACAGATTGAACCGCGGCCGATGACGAACAGGCCCGGGATGGGACGACATCTCAAGAGGGTCGCCGTCGACGGGCAATCTCGGCATCTTGTGGTGGCTTCGGGGGGTTGGATGAGGGACGAGCGATCGAAAAGAGTGTGCAGCGAAAAGCCAAACGCGTTCCCGTGTCGTGTTTATTGAATAATGCAATGGCAAATATAGGCTGCGCTTCTCCGGTGTATGTGTGTGTGTATGTGTGTCCGGGAGTGGAGTTTTCCGAAAAGGGCTCGATCGTCGTTCAGGTGAGTCCGAGTTGAAACCCAAAAGATAGAGGATCTGTTGGTCGCTCACTTTTTCTCACTGGTGAGAACGACCTGCAGACGATCGATGATCGGGGCGATGGTGGAGTAATAAGAAAATAAACCCCACCCCAACCGCTTCCGATCCGATTGCGGACATTGTAAAGCAAAGTGTGGTGGTCGTGTGCGCACAGCGCAATCCCTTGGCCCTAGAACGGATCTTTCGCTGCTCACGACGGTTCGAGCGAGATCCTTCTCACCGGTGAGCAGATCCGCGCTTCATTCTCACCTCGCTCGCTCAGCTGACGAGGCGAACGAACAGGCCAACAAAACGGAGCAACAAAAAGGACGAGCCGCAAAATGGAAGAACGCAACCCGAGCGGTTGAACTGACTGCACAATTCGTGGCTAAAGACAGGGTTTGCTACAAGAAAATAAAATAGTGTACTGGTTTTTTCCTGCTCACCTACCTCACCTCTTTCCCACGCGTGTGTGTGCCTGTGCAGCGTCCGAATTGAGTCCTTCAGTTTTATGGCATTTTAATGGGCCCCAGCCGAGTGCAGCCCAATGGCCGTGTCCGATCGATCGGGTAAGATCGGGCTAAATTATACAATTGGGTATGTGTATAGCTTCCTTTTTTTTCCCCCTACCTTCCCATGTTCCTGCGCTGCGGGGAAAAACCTGGAAAGCCACCAGCGCCACATTCCAGCGTCCGGAAACGTCGCGCGTCCGAAGGGTGTGAATAAAACATGCTGGTCGAATATTTACCCTTTTTTGCGTTGGACAATCTTGTGGTTTATGAGTGTAGCGAAGGCAAGGGAAACTACCAACACTCTAAGCAAGGGGATGCGCACACCAATTGCTGCGAAGGTAACGGGAGAAATGTTATCGGCCAGGCGGAACTTTGGTTGATATTCCACCGATTAGAGCTTCCTTTTTGCTTGGCCGTGTTTTGAAAGGTAATTTAATCTGATCAAAAAGAAAAACCACCCGCATCTGGGAAGGAGAGAGGGAGAGGAAGAGCAAAAGAAAAACAAAAACCAAAAACCTATCAGTCCAAGTTTAATATGCTCCGTCCGATCGTTGTTGCCGAGCATAATCCTAATATGAAATTGGTCACGGTGCAGCAATCCATTAGTGAAGGTGGCTGAACATTTGTTCTGCTGCGGGACGACTGTTGTTGCCGCCCCCCTCTCCAACCATCTCCCCATGGTGGTGGGTTGATCGCTTGCGATCGTCGTGATCATCGTCTCGCCTTTCCCGGCCTGCTCTGGTGTGGCACCGGCCTTTCTTCCGTCCCCGCCAGCGCAATATGTCGCGTTGGTGCTCGGCCAGGCGTCCTAAACGAACGGATGGACGAACGGGCACGGGATGCGCGCGGATTAACGCAAACGCTAATGGGGGCCCACCACATCCCCTCCGTCCCACGAAGCGCTCTTTCTCTCTGTGGCTAGGCTTTTCCCCCCACTCGGCCTTCTTTTTGTTCCACCTCGCCATCGGTGGCTCGGAGCTGCGCGGGTTAAGACGCCGAGACGTCGTCGTCGTGTACGTGCTCACCTTTCGCGTCCTCAGGTGTACGTACGCGCCTCGTGTGTGCGCGAGCCTCTGGAGAAAAAAAACCATAATAAAGAAACATCAACCGCAGCGCGCGAAACCTTTTTATAATTCTACTTGCACGAGAACTTGCGCGTCGCGTTTTTTTTTTATTTCATTGGTGGTTGTTTTCTTCAGCTGTATGCTTTTCTGTTGTTTTTCTTCGGTGTTTTCTCCTCTTCCGTTCAACATTCACAACGCCGAATGGTGGATGGAGACGAAGACGAAGATGATGACGACGATGATGGTGCGGTGGTGGTGGTGGTGGTGGTGGTGACGATGAAGAAGATGATGATGTTGATGGCGGTGGTGACGGTCAGGTCTTCTAAAAGGCCGGGAGAATGGAAGAATGGTCCATTGGCGAACGCGTCTTGTGGAATGTCGAGTCCCGGCCGTTCGGAGTGAAGGCGTTCGTCGTTGCGCCGCTCGGAGCACAGCGGGGGTGGAAGCACGGGGTCATAAAGCAAGCCGCAAGCCCCTTCGCTCCCTTCGCTTCGTCGCTGGTCGAAGAGCCGAAGAGGAAAGCAAAGCAAAAAAGAGAAGAACCAAACCGAACCCCGATGGCCTAAGTGAAAGAATGGTTCACCCGTCGGTTCCGTTTAGGAGTCGCAGCATAGAAAACCCAGTGGCAAGCATACACCCCGACACACACACACACACACACGCACGTCACATCTTTTCCGAAGGATGAAAATAGACGAACCGAGGGGGAACCAAACGGGAAAGCCTTGTGGGGGTCCTCCCAGCTGGCGGTTGCTGCTGCGACGCGGGGTCCGGGCCGGGGTTTGGTTGCTATTTTCATGCAAATTCATGGAACGGGCCTCTCTCCCGCTGCGGCAGAGGCAGCGGCTTATCATAATTTTATTCGCCCATTGCAGGCCCCACGATCGGCCGTGTGCGTTGAGTGTTTCCCAAGCTCTTTTGCCTAGCTTTTATGCGCACCATTTCCCCGGGAGGAGCGCCTGTTGCAAAGGAAAGGAAAATGATTAGGATCGTGGCCCGGCTCGAACCGAAACTTCGGTCCTGCCAAAAACCGTATGATTTGCAATGGCCAGCGGAGGATTGAAAAGTGAAGAACCGAGTGACTCGAAGCGGACGAAGTTTCCGAATTTTTAATTTAGCTTTATTGGTAAAGCGAACACGCCGGGACAAAAATGTTAACTTATTTAAGTTTCGGTTTATTTTTCCATTTTGGTTATCAGATCGAACCGGGTGTGCGTGCGTGTGTGTCGTGGCCATATATGCGGCAATAAGCAGCCGTACGCGTTGGTCTGGCCGGGAGTTTATAGGAGATCTTGATTGCTTCGTTTCGGTTCGACTACCGTAATTTATTATTTATGTAAATTTCGCTTATCGTGCCGATCGATGGGAAGCTGACATGCAGCAAGGTTTAATCAAATCTTTGGCTATTAATAAAATTAATCTCGAGCTTAAGCTCGCATTCGTGCGCCAGCAGGGCGTAGAGTGGCGAGTGGCCTAATACCTTTGTTTATTTAGTTTTGAATTGGTTATGCATAATTTTACAAAAACATTGCTTTTGACAACCAGACCGTTTGCGTTTGCGTGGAGTGGAAACTCATTTGCGAGGCTCGGGCGAGTGACACCGGGCTGTTCTCCCGGTCGGTTTCCGCAGTGTTTTCCTCCCCCCTCCCCCCACTCTGACACGCACAAATTTGCTGGCCGCTGCGTTTTGCTGCGCTCCCCCTCCCTCTCCCCCTCCGCGGGGAAGATTTATGAACATCGAACGAAAATTATAGCCCTGAAGTAATGAATTACCCGCGAGCGAAATCTCCTACTTCTTGTCGCTCTTCCGCTTTTTCGCGCCCATTCGCGGATGGTACATTCCTCCATTACTCTAATGAGCAGCTTCAAAAACAAGTTTCGACTTAATTATCGCCCGGCGGGGCCCAAACCGCGCCAAACACACACACACACACAAACGTACACACTTGCGCCTCGAGTGCAGAAAGCTCCGGGATTTTCTATTGCCCGTTCGCTCAGCCTTTGGGTGTCTCTCCGCACTCCTCACACACACACACACACACTGCCCGTCCGCCCGGTGATGATGCAAACGCTAACTAACATACGTCCTTGCGGTGCCCCCCCACCTCCCGTGTGTGTATGGGCGTTTGATCATGTCACGTAGGCGTAAGGGGTTTGTTGCTCTTCTTTTTAATACACTTGGATGTTACATTCCGACGGTACTCACGGCACCGGGTCCGGGTTCGGGCCCTTAATTCCTGGAGGGACCTCTGGCAGAAGGTGATGTGTGACCTGCGGGAACTGAGCCCACACCTTTCTTTTCCCTTCCCTTCGCTCGCTCTCTACGGCGTACGTCGTTACTGTGTTTCCCACTTTCCATTCATAATTTCCCATAAGCGGCCGGCCTGCTATTCCCCATGGGCCTCGCTAGCCTTGCGTCGGCAGAAGCCTATGCACGGCACGTCGCCTCACGTCCGTCTGTCGAAGGATCCTTTGCTAACCCTGCACGGAAGAAGCTTTTCTGCAGAAGGGCCTTTTGACACTCTCGGATGACTTAATTGTAGACGACCACTTTGCACACTGTAGCGAAAAGCGAGACGAAACCGCTGACGGTGTAAGGACATCAACCCAGGCAGCCAGCCAGCCGGTCCCCGGAGGGTGGGGGGCGGGAAACCGTCGTGGAAAACGACGGCGGAACTCGCTCTCGGACAGGTTGCCAACTGGGCCTTTTTTTTGCTTTCGCGTCGAAGCGAACCTAAAACGTTGAGGGAAGCATTTTATTTTCTGCTTTGTGTTACCTCAATGTTGTGTGTATGTGTGTTGGGTGGGGGGAGTTAATAGTGTAGGCGTGGAGCGTTAAGGACATGACAGGACCGTTAGTGGGTGAGTGACACACCGTTCTCACCCTTTCCAGCACTCCGCTCAAGCCGTTTGGGTGTATTTTAGGGGGCCATGGGAGATCCGCCATTTGACGGGAAACACCATAAAACAGTCCCTTTTTTTGGTCCATTTTCCCACCCACGTGGAGAGTCGCGTGACGATGGGTTCGAGTTTGTTGGCGGTGCTTACCAGAGATAATGCTGAGTGTCCTCGGTCAGGAAGGAGAAAGGATAGGCAAAAGCAGTGTAAATATGCTAGCCGAAAAACAAAAGAGGAAAAGGAGAAAACCAAATCAACTCCTTCACACTCCGAGAGCCCACAAGATGGTATTTATGTGTGTGTGTGTGTCTGTTAGGAATTAGTTACCTTTGTTTCGTCGCAATCTTAATGGGAAGAAAAGACGGGCCAACGATAACGAGGGCAAGATGTTGGGAAAAATTAATCATCCCATTTGTGTCACTTGTGCGGAACGGACGAACGAGCGAACGAACGATTGTGCGGTGAGATAACAACAGTTAACTAACTTTGTTAATGAGATAAAAATCGAATGTCAAATAAATTTCTTTGCAAATTATTTCATCTCCATTTGGGTTAGGTTTTGCGAGTGTAAGGTGGAAAAGTATAGCATGATTGTTATTGGAATGGATCGTATCCGGCCCATTGAAAAATTTACATCTAGGTTTGACATATGATTCTAATTTTTCACTTATTTTTCTCTTACGAATTAAGACGTTTGTTTCACATTTTAAAACTGTTCACTTTATTCAGCGCTAAGAAAGATGCTTGTATAAAATTATCTTATCAGAACGAATGTTCCATTTTGAACAAAGAAACATTGTCTAAAACAAAGGAAATTTTAAATTCATATTTGCAACTTTGTTGTTCCAGTTTGTTGTCCCTTTGTGCTGCAAATTTGCCTTTGTCTAGTTCGTGCGAATTTTAATTTGAATAAATTAATTTCTGTCGAATTGTTCCTTGGCCAATAAAGTACCTGTTTTTATTGTTGCTCTAAATCGTAATACCACCCGAGTGTCATGTTACATTTAAATGCAACCGCATTTCCGTAAACTCTAAATGCTTCCGCCGGTGTCTGGTTTTGAAGGCAACTTTCAAATGCTTCATGTATGTACATTTCAATCATCCAACTCTCACCTTACATCTATTTCCGCTATATACAAATTGCACCTGACGGGCGGAATTGGCGTGCGAAGGGTGGGAAGGGGGGGGGGGGGGGAGAATGGAGTGTCACTTTTGATACAATTTAATTACAGCATGTCGCACTCCGCGAGGTCGGCGTGTTAGAGCTACATCGGCTGTTTAATAATCTTCCGCCGTGCATTAATGCACTTTCTGCACGGTGCATTCACTTGCCATGTTTTTTTTTGCACTTCTTCTATTTCACCCCGTCCCGTTCACATTCATCACCGGCGCCTGAAAGTGTGAATAAGTCCGACGACGTAGGATGGCGCACAAGTTTGTTGGCGCTTTTCGCTGAATGGATAATTCTATTCCTTTGCACCGTGGCCTGAAAACACACTTACACACACACAGGTCCGCACGTCGAATGAAAAGCTACTCAGTAGTGTACAATTTTATTGCGATTCAGCGACGATCGCGGGTGGGTTTTCCCACCGACTACGAGTGCGGTAAAGCGGTAGCGGAAGGGAGAAGTGGAGGGGGGTAGAACCGGCGGTGTGTGAAAAGTTTTCACTTAATCACATCTCCGCGCCCGAACCGGATGGTGACATGTGACAGCGGCATCAGCATATCCTGTACTCGGGGCTAAACCTCCCCCCATCCGGAACAACCACATTGCACGCGCACACAGACAAATACGTGGGAAGGAAAGCGGATTCCCGGTGGGAAAGCGCGCGCGCGTTCCGCGTAGGAGGTGAGTTTCTAACCTTGTGGAAAATTCTAATTCCCTTTCCCCGGCCACCAAACCGAGGGGCGGGGGTGGTTTGCCCGAAGCCGAGCTCCCGGTACCGAAATCAAGTTTTCATCTTTGGCTCTTAATTAATGTTATTTCCTTTCCGTCGCCACTGAATCTCTCTGTGCGCTCCGTGTGGAAAATGGGGGCGGGTGGTGAGGTGGGAGGCGAAAGCGTGTGGCAATGTTTGGCGAACGGTTTCCGCAGCGTGGCCCGCGCAAACGGTCTCCTCCCGAGATGCCGCTGTCGTCTTAATAAGAATTAGGTTGCACATGACCTCAAACAGCTCAAATATGCATCCTTCCCGAGAAGGAAAGGAACATAATCAGAGCGCACGGAAGCTCGGTAGCGGAGGGCAAGGAGAGGAGGGAGTTCTGCCATTCGACTGGAGCTTCTCGATTTATTTCTTCCTGCAAAAACCGTCCGGGAAAAGTCCGGGAAGACAAATTTGGCTCCGGAATATAATGTACCGCGCGCTCTCGAAACATTGTCTCGCTCGAGGTGGCGCACACATACTCGCACCCCGCCCCCGCCAGGGTGCCCTCGCCGCGGCGTCACGGTCCGCCGGGGGCATTTGCCCAAGGAAATTGTCCTTTGCCATCCCGCCGTCCTTGCTTCTTGCGCGGGAAAAACCCCAACCAGTCCCCAAGTCGCCTTATCATTTTCGCTAGACAATGAAAGCGACGAGCCGTTTATGAGTGTGCCGAGCAAGTAGTAGCAACATTTGCCACCACCGGCAGCAGCAGCAGCAGTGCTGTTGTTAAGCTTTTATGCGCATTGTCCTGCCCCCCCGCTCCCTCCCATCCACTACCCCACCAAACCAACCAACCGCTTGCAAAAGGTAAAGATTTGGCTGAAATTGTCATTACCGTGGAAGTTTCTCCGGGCCGGGAAAACTATTTTCTATCCGGCGGGCTTTGCGTTGCGCGCCGCCATTTTCTCTCCCGCCCCCCGCTTCTTGTGTGCCAACGGTTTTTTGCCGTGGAGCGAAGAAAGTTTGTCCTCCGCTCTCGGGTATGGGAATGTCCCACGGTGGAAAATGAAGTTTATTAGTAGCGTTTTGCTTGGCCCCTCGCGTGCACACACACACACACACATACAGCCTCAGCCCGAGGGGTGGATATCGCTGGGGGCAATAGAGCACTTTCGCCATGGCGGGGGGGGGGGGGGGGGGGGGAAAGGGCAGCAGGGTGGACATTTCTGTAGAAAACGGAAAACAAATGATAAACTTAGCCCTAGGTTGCTCGTCGCCTTGTACACCAGCGAACCTCCTTCCCCCCGCCTCGCCGGGAAACATTCCTCCGAACACACCGAAGGTGGAGCAATTATTCTGTTAATTTAATTTTCCAAAGAAATCACAACACAACGCGCGCTCGAGCACTCCGCTTTTGTGGGCTCTCTCTCGGATGGGGGGTGGTGGTGCAATCCCACCCGTGGTGGGGGAGCGTGCGGACGGGGGAAGGGTCAGCTAAAGGCTCGCGCGGCAAACTCATTGAAAATTGTTAATTTAAACTTTGAAAACGCGCCTTAAACGGATGAGGCGAGAGATGAAGAAGAAGTCCGCGGGACCGTTTTCCCACCCAGCTTCCACCCAGCTGGTGTGCCTATGTGCTGTGTGGTTTGGCCGCGGCGTTGCTGTCCTCGTCGTCGGTGGTTTGCGTTCCATCCTGCTGGGAGTGTAAATAAATTTGAAAATTATTAAAATGAAACCGATACAAGCGGCGCTGGGCGGGCTCGCACAATAAGTGGCCCCAAAACGGTGTGGAAAGTTTTCGGCTGCCCTTTTTTGTTGTTGTTGCCGGGTCGCCGCTGGTGGCCAATTCGCGTCAGAGAGCCCACTAGGGCCACGGAGGGGGGAGGGAGCGAACCCGGGGAACACTTTGTTGCATCATAATCAAATGGGTTGTGGATGGGCCGGGAGACACCTCTTATCTCCCACTTAAATGTATCCATCGTGGTTGATGGTTCTTTTTCTCTTCGAAATGAAACGAAAAAACAATGCTGCATACATCTCAACCGGAAAAGCTCGGTGAAAAGTTTCCACACACCCCCCAAAAAGGATGGGAAAATAGTAGTTCACCGGGCGGTCGGTCGTCCGGCGTGCAGCGTTCGGCGATTTGCCAACGCCGTTGGGAAGCTGCGTCGGCCTTACGCTTCTCGCACAGAACGAGAATAATGAGCAGTTGAAACAAAATAAAACTTTCCCTTTTTTACGAAGGGTTTTTTTTCCACCGGTCTTTCTTATTGTTGTTGCCGTTGGTCGGTTGTAATGTTTCACATTTTTTTTCCGTTTCCGAGGCCGGGCGGGAAGCAGCTCAGCATTAGTTAACCGTTAGCCTAACGAACGAAAAAAAAGGGGGGGAAACTGGGTAGCTTTTGTGCGGAAGTTTTCCACTTGCGCAGGTAATCTTTTCCTGTTCTCGTTTATTTATTGTTTCATTTTTTTGGTTTGTTGTTGCGTGTGGCTGTGGCTCTTGAATCTAATTTAATCCGACATCCATTCCATGGGTCGTTTAATACACTGAACAGACATTTCGTTACTCGTGTACTCTCCGCTGTCGTCCCTCGTCAGTGATTCTATTACCTATTATTTAGTTGTCGGGTCGTTTGATTGTAAATTTGAATTAGGCTTAGGCAATATTACGGGCAGCATTTCGTTAACTTTTCCACCCTTTCGACGGTTGTTTCGATTTTTTTCCGTTTGTGTTTCATGTTCTTTCCGTTTGTTCTTTCTTCTGTTCAACTGTTTCATCTAAAGTTGCCATTGGATGGCATTCATTTTTGCCCCGTCCGGATCGTTGACGTTCGGTCGGTTTTACAATCGAGCGGTCCACTTTTTAACTCTCTCGCTGACGCTGACACAATCTGATTCGCGTTTTAGGACCGACGATTTGAGAGCATGTATTTTGCCGAAAATTGTCCGGGCATAAGACGGGCGCTCACGGCAAACAGCACGTGCCCTGGGCGGTGTGCGGAAGGCGTCGTCGAAAGGAAAAATATGTTCGCTCCATCTCGCGCGCACCCAGCGATACTATCGGTTCGACATGGAAAATCAATAAATCGTCCATCCCTCCCGCCTCATTACCATACCAATTAGTAACGGTTTGGTTTTATGGAATTATATTCGGCCGCAAGAGGGAGAGCGATTGTGTGTGTGTGTGTGTGTGGTTTAGCTTAGCGACGGTTGGTTGGCATGCCGGCATTTGGGTTTTGCCTCCTCCTCGCCGGGATATTTGATCGTACCCCGGGAAGATGGCAAGACACAACCCGACGGGAGGTTTTCCGGATTTCGAAGCGATTCCAGGAATGGATGGTAGCGGCACCGAGCGAAGACTTCCGGCCCGGGGTCTGGTGGTTAAAATGTCCAACCGAGCGAAAGATCCCAACATCCTAAGTGTCCTGCAATGCTGTGGCTGTGTATGTGTGCCCTCTTTTTTTTTCGCTCTCGTCCGTTTCCTTCGAGGTGTCTTACTTTCGTTCCTTTGTTGGCTCGGAAAGGTTGATGATTCAAGCAAGTGCGGCAAGAAATAAGGTAAAAGATCATTTCTTACTTCACGCTGGGACATTATTGTGTTTCTGTTGGCATCCTTTGTCCTTTTTTTTTCCCCGATAGGAAGCAGGTCGTAGGTCTGCCCCGAAACGGTAATACCGAGCAAGTACCGTTTGCGATCGTTATCCGAGCGCGCGGTAGTGAGTGCAGGATACGCCATTGGTTGATACTTTTTCAACTCACACACACACACGCACCTTGCAAAAAACAAAGGAAAAAAAATCGAAAACATTATAGTGGGTTAATTTCGGTTCCTTTTTTTCCTTGATGTGCCTAAGTGAAGCCCGTGCAAAATAACACACACAAACACACATTCGAAGAACGAGGCAAATCCGGCAGGAAGGGCAACCCCTCCGGGGACAACTGGATGGCGGTACGGGGCCATCAATTTTGCGGCCACTGTCCGCGATGTGCCGACGATAATGATAATAACGGTCCCGGGCGCGAAGGCGGAAGACAATTTTCCGAGGCGGGCGAAATTGCATCAATTTGCCGGCTTTAAAAACAACGGAGCAAAAATATATAAGCGAATAAGCGACCGCCCCGAAGAAGATTGGGCGGCATTTGTTGCTGGACGCCCGCCCCAACGTCGTGAAACATTACCTGACGGAACGCGCGCTGGATCGGATCGGGATCCAGAGGATTACGGACGGCTGTAGCATCTTTCTCGTCATCATCATCATCATCATCATCATCGTTGGCTATTATCATCGATCATTGGACGACGATGAAGTCGGAGGGAAACGTGGGTGAAAGGGATGCTCCCCATTTTTCGCCTCCCCAAAATCCCCAACCGAACCATCCGGGAGTGTCCTGTGGTGTGGGCGCTTCTTCCCCCCTCCATACAAGATGGCAGGAGGAGGGTCGAGTTCCGACACCGTTCAATTTATTTTTGGGCTATCCTCCTCCTGCTGGATCGAGCCGAAAAAGACGGTCCTTCCGTTCTCCTGCTTTTGGGTTTCCCTCCTTTACTTGGGCTTTATTCAGAATCGGATAAGTTAAAACAACAACACGGGCCACAACCGAGCGTTGAGGTTGATGAACACATATTTCTGGCAAACAGGCAACCATCCCCCTCTCCAGACTCGTTCGTCCTTTGACTTTTGAACCGGAGGAATGGAGGGGTTTCCCCCCCCCCTCCCCCTCCTCGTAATAATCTTCTCCGTCCCAAAACGTCCCGTCTCGACGGAAGTCACTTGCGTTTACGTTTTATGCTACACCTTTGATGGATGGAAAATTATGATGACTGGTGATGGTGCAATTTTCTCGATTCACTAGCAAAAGCTGACAGCAAATCATCATCCTCGGTTGATCTGTGGGGCCGTGTGCCGGCCTGTGTGTGTGTGCTTGCTACTCCACCTGTTTGTCTCAAGCGCCGGCCAGGTCCAGATCCTTTACCGTTCACAACCTTCACAAATGACGAAAGGGAAGAAAAATAAACCGGAAAACCCTTTTTACGGATGCAATCCCATACCTGACGTGCTCAAGAGGAGCCTTCCTTCGTAGGGAAGTGTGTAAAAACAAAAAAAAAGAACTCACTCACACACACAACGGGAAGAACAAAACGAAGGAGAAAAACACGCGTGCGGAATTTAATAACAATACATTATGCAAATATTTCACGATGGTTGAACACAAGGACGAATGGGGGCCGGTTTTCCCGAGCCAATGCTGAGAGGGGGGAGGGGAGGGGAGGACGGGAAAATAGATAGGTTCACCTGTGAGAGAAGATAAGTTATGTACGGGAAGGATTGTGGTGACTGGTAACAAAAAAACAACACTACACAGAAACACAGAGAAAAGCTCCGGCGAATGAAAGTAACGGAGCGTTCCGGAGGGAGTTTTTCCTTTTACCCACCACGTTAAATTAAAACATTCCGCCTTCCGGGGAACATTTTGAAGTATTTCGTCATTTTGACTTGCGTCGTTTCGCCGCTTGCGAAAATCTGCTTGCCCACAATCTCCATACGCGCGACACCCGTTCGTTTTTTGTTTGTTGCCTCCGAAACAAAGAGCTTTTCCGGTGCGCTGGGTTTCACTGGAAATATTTAATATGGTGGAAATGTACCCCACCACCGACCACCACGTTACCACCTCGAGCACCGCGGAAAGCTTGCGTGCAAGCGGTTGGCAAAATGTTTCAAATTGCTGAAATGGAAATGGAGAATTGGACGCTGATTGATTGTCGTAGGCAAAGTTCAGCTCAAAATTCAGCCTCTCACGGGTGCACTAAACGGGTGAGTGTTTGTCATTTCCACTGAACTCATAAGCAATTTCCCATTATTGTTTAGAGGTTGATGAGCAAACGCGAACGAGCGAATTCTTCCCGTACCTTATGGTTTTCAACCAACCAAATGAAGGGTTTATTTAACTCTCCTGTCGTTGCTTCCCCGAAGCTGCCTGACGCAGCTCTCATCAGACAAATTGGCATATCAACCGAGGCAGAAGGTCGGTTGATTGGTATTCCCCGGGCAAAAAGCTATGATAAACCTGAGACCAACCTGAATCTGCCTTTACACAGCACGACAGATAATTGAGTAGATTTGGTATAAATCTTGCTCTTGGTTCTGGTGGAAGTTTCCTGTTGTTTTTTTTTGTGTCCTCCCTGATGTTATTTTAGGACGCTTTCGTTTCTTCTCGGGCGTTCAGCCACCCCCCGCCCCCACCCCGGTTCCGGACTGCCACAATCGCGCGCGCGCCAGTGTAGTTCGTGAAGTTGGCTAATTTCAGGCACCAAGGACGAAATTCGGTTTGACTCGCCCGAAGCCCTTTGGCGAGGCGCTCGATCGAAAGTTCGCTGTAGCAAACCCGGTGCTACCAAATTACGCGACGGAAAATGGAGGAGTCAGGGCGCTAGAACCATCTCCCCCCCACCCCCTCCCTCCTCACTCTCATGCAACAATGATGATGGAGATGAGCGCCGGATCGGGCTGCGGGTGAGCTGGCTTGATTGGGAAAGCAATCAAGTTGAATAATTGAATACAACCGGGGTGTGTAGTCCCAATAATGCCGCCACGTATCCACGTCTATTTGCCCAACAAAACGTGGATCCCGGCCCATCCTTCGCGCGGCCCTTCGCCCCCGGGGCCATAAGGAATGTGCACCATCTCTCGCCCATGGTTTCGGCGTCTTCATTGTTGCACCGTCGCTTTGTGTCCGACTCCGGTTGCGCCGGGGGTAAGTGAAATCGTACCGGTTAAGTTGATTATCCTCGTGAACGTTCTCGAATGTGTGTCGCCGTAGTTTCGTACGGCACCGGGGGCGCAAAATTGAAGCGACTCCACTTGATAAGAGTGTTCCGTCTGCCCAAGTCCCAAAGCCCCTCCCGCCACTGCAAAATGGCGGTGTTCCCGGAAAGGCAGCATTTGATTCCGACACCGAGTCAGTCAGCTCGTCGATTGGCCAATGGTGCAAGTGATTGCGATTGCGAAACGGGTTCCGAGCCGGACGGAGTTGTTTTACCCTCTTATAACATGACACTTGAGACTCCGGCTTTCGCCGGCAGACAACTCCGAACTCCGGGCGAGGGAATTGTTCCCAATCGCGCTGAGTTTCGTTCTATTGACGGATGGACGGTTGTACGGATGTTCCCTCCTTCTTGTTGGGGCATCGCAAAATCTCGCGCTGTGTGCGCGCCTATCACACACCGACACTACTTAACACCGGGGGACACTTAACCTACTGCTACTCGGAGCGTTTTATAATTTTATTTGACTCGTTTTGTTTTTTGTTGCGTCTGTCGGTGGCGTGATTTTCGCATTTTGGTTCGGGGTTCGTCTACAGGAGCGTATGCACCAGGATCCACGGTCGGTGGTGCGAGACGCGCTCGTACACGTCCGGCAGACCGAGGCCGCACGGGATGCTCCAGGACTGTACGCCGACCAGGACGCCGTCCAGCACGAGCGGACCGCCGGCATCACCGAGGCAGACGCCCTGGTCCGGTTGGTTGCTGGTGCAGATGGTGCGCTGCTCCGAGATGCGGCTCGCATACGGTTCCTCGAACTGGGCCGCGCAATCGTCGGTGTCGATGATGTCGGTGCGGATGAACTGAAGTCGGTTCGGGAGTTGGTTGTTGGAAATCTGCAAAAACAGCGGAGGGTAAGAGAGCTGGCGGTCATTGCGTGCCAAAGTCTGAAGTGGAGATTAGAATGTACGCGCGAAAGCAGCGCCGGAGTCCCCCCCCCCCCCCAAACCCGCACCGCAATGGGTGAAAGGGTGACCAGCTGCGCCATCTGGCGGGCCGATGGAATGTTCGTTTGCGGCGAACCCCCCCGAACCGGGAGTCCAATCAATTAAACTCTCAATCCCATCAACCACGAGCGGAAGGGGCGCAACAAACCCGGCAGACAGACCGGAAGCCTCAACTCGTGGAGCACTAACAACGAAGGAGACGACGACCACGACGACGACTGGCTTTTAGTTCAGCGGAGATTAAAATGGTAAATTGAATCGACTTAAGTGTGCTCACTGACTGGCTCTATGTGTGCCTGTGTAGATGTGTATGTGTGTGTGCATCAGAGGCAGCTCCATTGCTGTAACACACGGCCACCACCATCACCTCCATCTCCACCATCATGGAAGAGGGTGGGATTATGGGTTTGTCCTTTCGGTTTGCTCGTAAGCCAGAGCCACCGAGCTTTGAGGTTGAGGTGGAATGGAGAATGTTTGCACACCTTTTTGCCAAACGCACTGCTCTCGCTCCGCTGAAGCAGAACGGCATGGAGTACCCGGCTGTAGTCCTACCAGCCACAAAAGGAAGCCCAGCGGTGGCAATCGCCCACCATCGCCGGGGAGTGTAGCCGGAAGCTCCGCCGAAAGAGAGAGTGTGGGAAATAAAAGAAAATACGGATGCTATCGTTTGCAACTTACAGCCGCAGCGCAGTTTGGGAGCGGTGGGAGGAAACGGGAACATGGACTGTAGGGGAATAGGGGACGCGGTAGAGAAAACGTCTTACCACGGCTGGTGGGTGCGTTCCCTTTGGGAAGCGGAAAGGAGCGAGCGAGCGAACGAGGAACTGAAGCTTCTTAGTCTCTTTGTGGTGCAGGCTAGATTATCCCGGAACCGAGGGAACTGACTGATATCCGGTCCGGGCAAAAAGCGTTCCATTCTTGGCTAATAGTGTCCATTTCCGAGAAACCAGTACACTCCATAAACCGTGCAGCGTTGTCCAAACAACGCAAAGATAATCCCGCCTCACCAGCGCACTGCCACTCAGCCCCGGTGCTGGTTGTTACCTTCTGTTGCCTTGGACTTCAGGGTGGGATTTGGAAGTGGACAAGAATTCTTCACCGCAAGCGACTAATTTAATCCTAATACACTAAATTCCACCATTCCACGGGACGACGAGCGGGCGCGGCAGGCACAACTACTTTACACAACAATGAGCTTACTGCTTCACTTGTCACGGCCTGTCCTCCATGGGATGTTAGTTTAATTAGTCACGATGGTTCCCCGGGCCCAGCCGGATGGATGCACCTTCGATAGGATTATTGCAACATAATTAGTCACAACGTCATGCGGGAACGACTATATCCCTGCTACTTCCTGGACAATGAGCCTTCCCCGCCCCCACCACAATGTTCCAAAGTGTGTTCCGTGGATCCTTCCGGTAGGATTGGTTTCACGTTACGATGTTCTAGCCCCCATCATCACTCACCGAAAAACGACCCCATCCGGACACGGTGGCATCAGTGGCGGTTTCGAAGAATTCCGTCGCCAGCTCGATCGACTGCAGCTGGTCGGCGTTGTTGAACGCGAGCACCTCCCGAATGCGGATCAGCGCGATATCGTTGGCGTACGTCTGCTGGTCGAAGTCCGGATGCAGGATGAACCTTTCCGCCGTGACGTTGCGGCCCCCGACCAGGCGGTCCACGCTGCCGAGGAACAGCTGCACGTCCGAGAGCTGCTTGCCGATGAGGCAGGCCGCGGCGGTCAGAATCCAGCGACGGTTCACCACGGAACCACCGCAGTACACGAGACCTTCGTTGATCAGCGCCACCTGGAACGGAAACTGACCGTCCTGTGCCTCTGCGCCACCGGCGATTCGTGGATTTCGAGCTGTTTTGGGAACATTTCGGAAGGGAAGCATTTAGGTCGTTTGCATATTTCTGAAGACTTGGTGCGGTTTCTTGGAGCTCAGATTAGGAACTTCTGAGTTCAGGACCGTAATTACTTACGCTTTTCAAGCTGTGGCAAAGCAGTCGAGACTGCAATGAGCGCCAAAATGGCGGCGGTTTGTGCAACGAGACTTCTCGACATAGTTTTTGAGGTTCTGTTTCTTCCCGAGCGCAAGTACTTGAGGTCCACCGTTTGCGGTTGTTCCGCCGTTAAGTGATTGAATGAAGTTTTCCTAGCCGCTACACGGAAGTATTACCGTATTTATAGCTTCTCTCACCCCCCCAGCCCCGCGTTCCGTTTGCCGCCGCGCTTATCGGTCAGCAAAATTTGACCAATTTATAACCACCCAGGTTGCTGTGGGGTTATCTCTTCCGGTAGTGGACACCTGGTGCGTGCGACTGATTGAACCCTCATCAAAGTGGCGTCGATGTTGTAATACCAATACCGCTGATACGATAACTGGCCTAATAACTGGACCACCGGTACACGACTCCGGAGGTTGATTGATACAGGTCCTGCTCCAGCTGTCCGCACCTTGCGCTAGGCCTGAAGATATTGTTACCGGGTTGTATTCTGCCTTCCGAAACCTGGCACCCATTATCGCCTATAGGAGTGTGACTCAAGGAGAGGCGGAAGCAGCACGACAACCAACACCAACGTATCGGAGATGAAACCCGAACCGAACGTTCGATAACATTCCGGTGCGCCCAGGTGTTCGAAATGGCAATGTCCATTTGTGATTCACTTAAGAAGCTAGTCCACCTGACGGAACGAAAGTAGCTACGCGCGGGGGAAGTGAGTTGGCCGTTTGCGGCATGAGCCACTCAGGCCTCGCTTCCGAGTGGCGGAAACACATAAACATACAAGCGACCCGGGCCAATCGACCAACCGACCGACCCTGTCAACCCCCTCTGCCGGGGCGGAAGGACGGTAGGTGGGGGCAAGGGCAGCGGAGTGTTGAAATATTTACCGAACTCTCTAATCCCGATGTCGTAAATCGTGTGCTGCTACTACTTCTTGCCTGCAGGCTCAGGCCCGGATCGCAGCGGCTTCTTCGGTTTCGTTGACTTCCAAGTCGACGTATGTTCGGGGATGTGGCCGGTCTTGCCGGATCCCAGGCAGAGGGACTTGACGCTGGAGCTTCCCAAGAAGGCATGAAGACACGAAGAAAAGACGGAGGAATAAGGCCTTTCCTCTTGCTCGCACTCGCCACTCCTGTTCTCGCTCTGCCTTGCTCTAGCGAGATGGAATCGAGCCAACAGCGCTTTTCTTGGGAACAGGTGGGAATGGGTTACATATTATTCACTTCACCCCCGAAAACCAGACGCGACGTTTGCCTAGCCGTGCCTCTCTTTCGCTCTCGGTGTTTTCTTACGTACCGCTGTGCTGATAGTATCTGCCGTTTCCCAGAAGGAAGAGGACTGTCGGCCTGAGTTTTATAGTGACCGGCGAGAGATAGCCGAAGCCTACCGCACGGGGGTTGGCAACTATTTTGGACCCAGCTGTGCCCGGCGAACTCTGGCATCCCGCGCTCCCGCTTGCTTCACTACGAGAAAGAACCCCGAATGTGGAAGGTTGTCGATCGATTAGCTTCTTCAGTGGGTAACCCCGGGACAGTTAGGGGGGTAATGGGACGGTTCGCCCGCTTCAGGGTTGGCTGTTTACATCTTTATTATGGCTAGGCGAATATTCGGGCCTTCCTGCCCCGATCGATTCCGAGCCTCGAAAAGCTTGCGATGATGGAACGTTCCTATTAAGCCGGTAGCAGCACACCGGCGGACTCCTGAATCATCTCGATCCGTGCGGTTCGCTGGAGAAGGTGTGAAACCGATACCGGGACGTCGAACCTGACGAGATGGGGCTGTGCGGCTCCTTTTCTTTCGAAGTATCACTTCGACGTCGTAAAAGCGGCGGGCTTCGTGAGAAGAGCACGGGTGATGCTTTTACGAACGAAGCTAAGCTTGTTTTGCGCCACAACATAGGGCCCTGGGTTCCGCCCCGGCTGTTGTACGTCTCCAGGAGTGAAAACCTCCGCTTCCCAAATAGTTCCCAACGTTTGTCCAATCGGGAGCAGACGATGGTGAAAACAGCAAGGCACATAAATAACCTGCCTAACGGAGGACTAGTCTATGCTTTCCTGTCGCGTTTCATTTTTAGGCCACTGTAAAATATTAAATAATAAAATAGGAAGAAACGCTTCAGCCGACGGGCCAATCGCATTTTGCCATTTTTCGTCCGTGTCCGGTAGAAAAACCGCGCCATCTTCCCCACCGCTTGCTTCCCTCCATCGGACCAGGTTCTATCGAATCGGGGCATATTTTGGTGAGATAAAATATGGTGAAAAATGGAACTTCCTTCATCGGACCATGGCTGGCCGCACGCTATCCGGTGCCCCGCCGGCAATTCGGAAGGTTCCTGTTTTGTTTCTTGTTTTTATTTTCGGTACGTTTCATTTGCCTGCGGCGTGTGTTTTTTTGTCGCCCCCATTCCATTTCCGGATCTGTATTTTATTTTTGCAAAACCAAGCTCCCCCCAACCAAGAAAAGCGTTCGCGCGTCGGTGACATCCCAGCCAAAGTCCGGGTCGGTGTTGCAGAGTATCGGTTGATTCCGCTTTCCGGGTGGGGAGGGTGGCCAGCGTGGAGGGGACACCCCACCCCTGCCTAAGCTGATAAGTGATCGAATTTATTGATTGGCTTTTTCGATTAGAAACTTCCACCTCATCGCCTTCTCGTCAACGATTTTCGGCGGTGGGCGGTTCCTCCAGTTTTGCGGCGTGCGGTGGGAAAGTTTATTGTGCGCTCGGAAAAGCGACAGCGCCGGCGAAGATGCTGGTGGTCCGGGGGGGAGGTGGTTGTCGGTGGTAATCAAAATTTTACTACTTCTTCACCTGGTTTCTGCCCGGCATGAGGAGGAGGGTGTACCGGGCGGACGGACGGACGGTCCGGCTTTGTTACATAACACGTTCATTCGCTTCGGCGGCGCAAACCGGTGGCTCCACCGTTAGTCCCTTCGCTGGCTTTGGCGGCTTTTCGCATCGAGGGCCTTGCGTGCGCACCGCATTGGAGGGAAGCAAACCGATCGGTTCGGAGAAAGGGAAGAAGTGGGACGCCTTTCTCCCAACCCCGCCAACCATCCAGCTTCCCTTCGGCCCTTGGTGAAATGTTGCAAATTCGTGCGACGAACGACGGGGACGGGGGACGGGGGGCTCGGTGTTGGAGGCCGTGTGATGGCGTGAACATAAAAATAAAAGCGATCTAAAATTATAGTTGATTGTTTTCGGGTCGGACCGCGACGGGCGGGCGGTGTGTGCGGAGTTGGATCCCGGTCGGGAAAACTTTTACCGAAGGCGTTGGAGGATGTGGAAGGCGGGGGACTTTTTATGATTGGAAATCAATTAGGAGTTTAAAAAAGGGCAAATTTTGCGTTACGACCAAACGATAAACTGCTTTCGCCGGCAAAACGCAACAACAACATGCGGGTTGCGGCGAAAATTTATTCATTTTCTTTGTTTGAGTGCCGTCCCGCAGCAGCAGGGAAAATCGTTTAATTGTTTTTTAATTGATGTACAGCCAAGTACAAGCGAGCTGACTTTGTGGGCTTATGCCCTTTCCTTACAAGTAAAATGTAAATTTTCACTTTGTAACACTGTTTTGTTGGCGTAACATGGATGTAAAATTTAACCTTGCCTTAATGGTATTTGAAACATATCCTTCAACAACCCCATTTTTCCGGTTGGTACGTGTGTAACCGGAAAAACGCGGTTGTTGAAAGATATATGTTTCAAATACCATAAAGACAAAGGCTCGATTTATATTGAGTCTATAAAAATCGTGCGTGCCACCAAGGAAATGTCGTACCTGTGTCTGCCTTGCGTTTGTTTCAATTATCCGGATCGATACTACGCGACGCGGTCGCTGCTCCGGAGACTTATAATTAGCTCACTCCAATCCGCCTGCCGCACTTCCAGGTCCGCGGGGGATGATGGATGCATCGCAAAAGTGCAAAAGTAGGTCAGATTATTTCACTTGGTGGGCAAATAATAATTAGCTCACTTAATAATGATTCGAGTGGCTTTAATTACTAATTTCAAGTGGTCCCCCTCCGGCCTTGAGTGAAGTAGTGATTTTGGAGGAAAGGAGGAACGTGTGGCATTTGGTGCTGAAGACGCAGGGTCAAGTGCACCATCAACCAACCGAGCCGCTGTACTTCGGCAGCCAGGGATCATTTTAATAACATTACCATTTTATAGTTCACCCTGGCGGAGCGTTCGCCGGGGCCAAAACATCCCCACGAAACAGGCTTCATTTTGTGACTGTTTTATTATTTTAATAATCCTACCAACGGTCCGTCCACTTCGTCACTCCCTTTCTCACTCTCTCTCTCTCTCTCACTCTCTCACTCGCGCTAATCTATTCCAGCGTAATTTGAATACGATTAAGGATGAATCATTTCAAGCGCGCACTCATCCGCGGCGGAACGCTGAAAGAGATTCATCAATTAGAAAATATCTTTCCACGCTTCGCCCTGGGCGCAGCCTTCGGTTTCCATCGAACGCGGCTCCGTTTATCACGACTTTAAAGTCCTATCAAAGCCCGTCCCGAGGTCGAGAGGGGAAGAGAAAGAAAAGTTGTATAAATAAAAACGCTTCGGTGATTTTAAATGCTCCCCCCCCGCATCCACCCGGGCCGGTTGATAGTCCATTCCGATCCGTGGCGAGGCATCATCAGGAGGGGAGGGCTTGCGTAAAAATTTGTCCCCGACCGAAAATTGAACCGAAACATCATTTTTCATGATTTAGCATCGTCCGGGTGGGGGTGAGAACGGGGCAGGGGAGGGTATAAAGCCTCGCTTTTCGGAGGGTGGGGGAGGGAAGACCAGTTTGTGGAACTGTTGGTTGGCTTCACTCGGCGGTCGTTGGTCGACACAGTTTATGGGTTCAATTTTAATAGCTAAAATGTTTCACCGCGTCCTTCCGGGCCCGCCTTCCCCGCCTTCGTGGCGGACTGGACCTCGTTTGCGTTTCTAGCCACGAGGAACGGTTCTTCGTGCCACCCGGTAGGGCTGGCGGCGTTCGCTGTTGTGGGCCTGTGTGTCTTAAGGTCATCCGAGCTGTGGCAGCATTAACGCCTCGGAGCCCGAAGTTTTTGGCGCCCGAGGAATGATGAAATGTCGATAGCGAGGGGAAGCGTGTGGGACTTGGTGGGGAAGGGAGTCGTCGACGTCGGAATGTTAGCGTGCTTTCGTTAAATCTTAATAAAAGTGTCACATTCGGTTTTTGGTTTAAGGACCTATCGCTCTCTCTATCCACGCCACAAAACCCTCCCCGAAGATCTTTAGGCAGAAGTTTAGCATTTAATTTCTTCTCGTAAACGTTAGCCAACGTCAGCCGTCAGCGATTGCCTCCCGGGAGGTGTGTGTGTGTGTATTTGTGCCTAGTATCTGAACGATCGGTCACCAGAGCCATAAGGTCCAGTATGAGCGCGTGCCGGTGCTGCGTAAAAGTGTGATGTGGTCGTAAAACCGTAATAGCGCAACCTCACACTCCTGTCCACCGATTCCCGTCCAGAATCAAAGTTCACCGGGGCTGAAATCTCGGGAGTCGGTGCCCTGGAACCGCTACGACGTTGCTTGTTGACCTCCGCTCGGAAAATTACGAGCGAAAGCGACATCGACCCAGCATGATTGGTCATTGCGTTGGCCATAGCGGTATCGAACTATATTAATTTATTGCCGCAATCGATCGAGCAAAGTCTATACGTCGCAGGTCGTGAAGAGCACATTCCTACAGGTGGCACATCAAACGGCACGTCGATTCGTCGGCCGGCGGGTGGCGCGCCGGAGAGGAAAGTGGCTGGAAAGGCGGCAGATTTCATTTCACTTCTCAACAATGTACCGAAGGCTCGGAGCCTGGTGGCCATCGAAGACGACGCCTTTTTACCCGGTGTCGGGGTTCAGTACGCAAACAGTACTTCAGAGGAACGTTCTGGAGCTCCGGCGTTGTCTAGCTGGCAGCAGGGAAGGCTCAGAAATTGTATTGAGACACTTGAACTCAATATTGTATGATTCAGTTATGGATGGCATTCCCAGTAGGACTCCGGTGCAAGGCAGTCCTCCAGTGTCCTGAGAAATGCCACGCCGCTCGCTTCCCAAGTATTCAAGAGTAGAGTTTCATTTAGAGCAAACCTCGGTTCCTTGATTTGTCCCCAAGGATTTGCGCCTTTCGTACGCTACGGTATCCCTTTTACCCAGGAATGTCGCATAGCGTTCCAACACTCCATTCCTCCATACGGAACGGTCGGTCCGATAAGCACCACCATCCATTTGGAAACTTTAATAACCATTAGGCTGTTCGGTGGAACTCCAATGCGGGGGTTTTGTATCCTTGCAAGCTGGACAACAGCATCCAGGATGGCGTCGGTCTAGGACGTCGAAACTCGAATGCCCATTTCCATGCCCGGCCCGTTGCAGCCCACCATGGGAACGCTTCCGGCACGTTCGCCCCTACATGTCAATAATGAGATTGGAAATATTGCGTAATCAAAATAACATCTTCAAACACCAACTCCCATACGAATAACAATATTTCAACGTTGATGGTGGGCCCATCGTAGCCTTGGTTCGGCCTCGTCCGGACCACGATACGGGCACCGACTCCTATCTTGGCAAAATGTTGCGAACTGGCTGGCGGAGCGTTATGGCGATGGTGGTCCGGCCCTGGGAACTGTTTGCGGGTCGTTTTCGGGACCGTTTTCCCCCTCGCCTCATCATTACCCACTCTCACCCGGCTCTAGAAGCCTCTAGGAGCACGCGAAGCACGTGAAGGACCTATCGTTTTGGGTAAAAGTTAATCAAGATTCTCTGTCCCAAGAATGGAACCATAAATTTTTACCAACCCTCCCCTCACCTGAGCACTAGTCCACCGACGAACTCCACTTGGCACTAACCCACCTCTCTCGATGGGGGAGAGTAACTTGCCCTGCCCGCTTGCTTAGGTCTCCCGTCCCGCGCTCCTCCTTATCGTCCTGTAATGATCTCTTATGATTATTTACTAACCTACCCATTCTCGACTGCGGGGCACTCGCAGTTCTCGCTCCCCACATACATTTACGCTCCCGTTCGTCAGGGTCATCACACGCCAGACCAGGGCGTGCGCCTGTCTACACAGCCTCCGGTGCGCTTCCCCGGACACACCATGATGTATATTCCCATGTCTCCGTACCCTTTAGGTATCGATATCATTATCATCACCATCCGTGATTATTATTGCCCGGGCCCAGGGACGACGTATGCGACGGTGGGTTTCTAGAGCTCTGGTAGAGCCTTGGGTTTTTGAGATACTCCTCCTTGCCCGCCATAAACCATCTTTTGGTAGCGCGAGATGCCAATGGGGACCCGGACCGCACAAAGGCAACGGTGCGACGTCGGGTAACGGGGTTCAACCCCACCGTTTTGGCCCGCTCCGGATTCCGTAAATGGTACGGTACAAGTATCATAAAACTGTAGCTTATCATCTTCGAGAACCAACGACAGTTTGTGTGCGCCGCGCGAGTGGAAGGAAAGATCAACATCGCGGGCCTGGGGTTCGGGGCTGGATGGACGAGAGTGTTCTGCCTCACATACGCCACATCGGGATCTCGGGAGCTTCGGAACCTGCCTTCGTTTGCCTAGCGGTTCACACTGGCGTACAGCCGAAGATATATGACTGCCGTCCCAAATCGAGGCATATTGTCCCAACCCTCGACGACCGGAATGTCTCGGAGCAGATTGATAATGTATGTATGATGAAGAACCGGGGCGACGATGAGTTAGGAATACATTATTGAGCTCCCTGCGTACTGTTGGGGTATAGCAAGGGGGGCTTTCGGGGTCGAGAATCTCTGGCAAATTTTGGCTGTTTGCTGGAACTTTCCGGCTTCAAGGTTGTTGCTTCCGGAGGGGGGGTGGGGGATCGCAGCGTTCAAAGGCACATTTCGACAATGTTTGTGCTTTTTTCCTATGTGTCCCCTCGAACGAGAGAGGGAGGTCGACGGCGTCGTAATTAATGATTTAAACTTCATCATGCAAAAAAGTCGCAAGCCGTCCCGAACCGGGATCCTTTCGAAAAGTTCGACTGTTGGTTACCGGTAATGACTTATGACAAGGTTAAATGAGACCGAGCGAAAGCGAGGGAAGCGAAGATGCGGGGAGTTTTTCTCGCCGAGGGAAAGAGAAAACACGCGTCCGCAGCATCTGTGTTGGCTCGAGCGTTTTCTAGAGGTTCAACGAAAAATAAGCACACGAGTAAGCTACGGAAGAGCAGAAACCCTTGAGAAGTCCACACGTCTTCCGACGTCATTCCGGTCCTCGCCTTCTACACTCGCAGCGATGGCCGATGACGGGTCACGTTTGTCTTTCCCTTGTGCGCGCACGTATTCGTACGGGGATGGTGGTGGCCTTTTGTAACCAGTTTAGCCGTTTTGTTTCCCCCTCTCTTGCCTCCCTTCCCTGCCTCATACGTGTGTATATGCATTATGATATATAGTGGACTTCGAAGTGGAAATGTTTTGATCGGTCGTTGAATTGAATGGCCCCCAGAACGCCCACCGACCGAATTCCGCGGCCGCTTGATCCATCTTTTCTAAATACGTTCCGCCCCATGCCACTCTACCGCCCTCACCCCGGTCACCTACGCCAAACCGGTGCTGGAGCCCACCAAAGTTGGACACAATATATATTTGTGTGTCTGCCGATGACAAAGAGGCCGGGAGCTTGGGAAAGAAAAAGAACTCAACAAGTGTTCCAAAACACCTGAAAGCTGATCCCTATCAAATGGGCGTCGCTGTCCGTTTAAGGGGAATTAATTCCCAACCTGCCCCAAAAATGGCCAGCTCTTGGCAAACCGCGTCAAAACTCCGCGAACCCTCGTGCAGGGTGCATTGCGGAGGTCCTTTCGCTATCGGGGCCGCACTTTCGGGGATCGATTTCCAGCCCTCCACCTTCGGAGCTCCAGTTTGAAATGTCGTGAGCGCCCTCGGCGAGGGTGACGTTTCGGGGGCGATATTTAAAGATATTTTAAAACTAATGGAGCACCATCTTTGGACACCGTCTACTTGTGTTGGGGGGCAGCAACGCGCGTGGCCGCGTACGTCACTTTACATAATTTGTCACTCGTCTGCTCTGTAGGGATTTATTTTCGTTTTCGTTTCTCCTCCCTCCACCAAACGCTCTCTCTCTCTCTCTCTCTCTCTCTCGGACAAGTCAAGTCAAGTGAAGTGTGTGCCCGCTGGTCAGCCCAGGTTGTGTTGTGGCGCTATTTCGGGCCATAAATTCTTCCCGGCTCCCGGTGTCCCCCGTTCCCACCAACGTTCGTTTCGAATCTCGAGAGCGCGGTTCGACAGTTTTCGCACAGGTTTAACGACGTTGCTGGGGCCCCCTTTTCCGTCGTGACAACGCAACAACGCGTGTTTAACCTAAACTTACTTTTATTTTCTTGCGTCTCTTGTCTTTTGCCTTCTCGAAGTGTTTTGTTTTAATAGTTACTTCGTTCCATTGCTATCCCTGGTGTTTGGTGTTTTTTTTTCTTCTTTCTTACCTTCTCTTTTTTCGGGAGCAAACGTACTAATGTTTTTTTTTTCTTCCTCTTCTTCTCTCGCCCTTCTCCACAGAAGCTGCCGCCGCCTGCCTGTTAGACGCCGTTAGTTAGCGTAAGTGTTGATGCATGTTCCGTCAAATTAAAACACCACCGGGCAATCTATTTCAGGTTGTCCGCCACTGTCCGGCGGGCCGACCGACCTCGGTGACCGTGTGCACAGACACACACACACAAAAACAGCCGCGTGTCTACCTCGCGTTGTTTCGACATTTTTCGTTATTACTACGCGTTCGTTTCTGGTAACCCATCATCCCGGTTTTGGAATGAGTGTTACAAATCGTTAGACAACATCATTTTCACTGGGTGAAGGTTGAAGAAAATGGGTTTGAATAAGACATTTCGGCTGCTTCACGGTTAGACGAGGCACGAGCTGCTCGGCAGCTCGGCAAAAAACAAAGACGCTCGCATTTCGCATTTCGACAGACGTAACAAGAACGTTTGTTTCCCGTTGTGCAGATCATTATCAGATGCCGGCTGCAAAAAGGCGGAGGGCACACGTGTGTACTTTCTCAAAGTTATTTTAATGGTACAACCACACCCCAGTAGGGTTGGTGGGCGGGAGTTCGAACTGCGAACTGGCGGTGCAACATGAGGCAGCAAAGTTTTGCAGCAAATGAAGTGCATTTTTCGTCGCAAACCGACACAAACACACAAGGAGAGGAAGGATCCGTCGTGCTCACTCACCTTTTTTTTGCCGGAGTGGGTAAATTCAAAAGGAAAAAAAAAACATTAGGAACCACCCGGTTGGAATTCGATGTTTCTGTTTTTATTCCCACCCCCTCGCTTCCCCACTACGTAAGTTTGCATAAACACGCAGACACAGGAGGTTGTTGTAAGTAATGCGATATCGTATGCATTCGTGCTGCGGTCTGTCGAGGGGGTTCTCACACGGAGCACAATACCTGAAGCAGTCCTGTGGTGCGTTAAAACAAATGAGACTGTTTCGTTCGCAAACTGTAGTCATTATATTTTGCTAACATATTGCATGACTCTGGGAAACGATGGTTGGTGTAGGAAGCCAAAGGGAAAATTAATGCGTAGCCGTTGACGCTTGCAAGTTAATAGTAAAGGTATATTTTATTAAAAAAAATAAAATGCATCACAATTTTGATTTAAATATTAGCTTCCCTCTTGAGTTATTATGTTCTTGTCATGAATTATTACGAAACAATATTGTCCGCCGTGTGCTACTCCAGGATCGTGTTTCGGTGTGAAGCGGGAACCGGGCAAAAGTATTTCCAACCCCTTTTTATTTTGGGGTTACCACGAGTCACAAGGTTTGCGCGGGCTGTGGAAGAAAGTTTTCCAGATGCCGCGCCGTTGAACCGTGTGCTCATTGTCGTCTGTGTCGCGATGTGACAAACACAAAGCACCCGGCTGCTATCATCATCTGTTGCTGGTGCAGCATTGCTCCAATGTGCCCGCTCTTCAACAACCGACTTTCGCATGCTTCGGATTAGGGTAAATGAAGGAATTTTGTTGTTGAAATTTAAATTGCATTTTCTTCCGCCACCGACGCGCTCCCCCCGTCCTTTCCCGATCCACCACCCTGGTTGATAACAGCGAAACTTGATGAAGACGGACAGGAAACACCCCTTGGTTTGGTTGGGGTTGGGAAAGCTAACGCAAGCCCGTGCTGTTCTGTGTTGTTCTGCGTTACCCACGGCATTTCCTAACGGCGAAGGGGATTTCTTTGCGTTTTTCGTTCGCCGGCAGTTTGCCTTAAAAATTTGCCTCCCCCTCCCCGTGGCCCGTTCCGCCGTGTTGGACATCCATCACCGCGGCGCGACATGATATTGTACTTGCCTGCCAGCGCCGGCGGGCGTAACCTGACGAGATTATTTTCTATGCTTTCATCCGCCAACCGGCGCCCGCGAGGGGGTGGAAGAACATATTTTGTGTGGGTGTCATTTTTTGTCGCTGCCTCGCCCCCGGTCCCGCTCGATTGTCACTTTTCTCCGTTGGTTTCCCGCGCCCGCTCGCACTCGCTTGGGACAGGGAAATTTGTAAGGACAACTTCTGCTACACGAAGCCAAACGGATCACGCAAGTCTGAACACAACCTGCGTTGCTGCCCCCGATGTGCGGTTCGCGCACGAGATCTGCAAAATCACGCATCCCCCACCGTTATCGGGCGGGGGGAGGTACGTTTGTTTGGTGTCCGAGAGTTGTTTTTTTTTTGTTCTCTCTCTCTTCTGTCCACCTCCGGTTCGAAACTGTGTAAAACGGTCGAGGTAAGTGAAATTCAGAATATTTAAATATGTGCGTGCTTGTAACCTTCCCTTTTCTTTGCGTTGTTATTATTGCCGTTCCCTACCGCGTATGCGTGTTGCCGAACGTTTTCCCGTTTCGCCATTCGCGACTCCGAGGCCGGCGTGTCTCGTCGATCACAAATGTTGGTAATAAATTTGGCCATAAATTTCGTTCGCATAACAAACTTGTCACTTGTGTGTGCGCACCTTTTCCGTGAGCCGCACGAGGAAAAAGGGTCCGTTTTTGTTGGCAATATTTTTTCCTGTTTGTTTGAGTTTTCTCTGCCTCGCTCTCTCGCCCTCCTCCTGCCGCACCACCGTTATATTTGTTTCCGATTCGGGAGGTCGCAGTTCTGTTTTTTTTCTTCTATTGGTTTTCATTTGTTTTCACTCCCCGCACCCCGCGTGCGATGATTCCACATCTACAACTTCAAAACCAACTCCGTTTTTCGTATCGCTCCGATCGCGCGTCCTTCGGGTGGCGGGTAGTCGCTTTTGCTGGGGAAATTTCGTCTTCTGATCACGTTTTTCGGATGATGATTTTTTTTCTCTTCAACTGTGCGAAAAATATACATCTGTATGCAAACTATCGAACGACCCCTGAACCCTCCTCCCTGGTTCATCCTTCATCCAAACCACCTCGCGCGAGCTTGCGCGTGTCGATCGAAAGCGAGTATCAATCTTTTGCTTTCTCCGAAGCGTGGTGGCATGGGAAAACTAGGTGGAAAAAAAAGAAAAATTTGGAAGGAAAATTTCAAGAGTAAGAACCTTTCTTCCGCTCACCTTAGGTAAGGAATTGAAAAGAAAAACTATCTATGATTTATAACCTCCCAGCTGGGAAGGAAGAAGACGGCTTCCACTGCGGGAGCGCACGGTTCGGTTTTCGGGCGCATGTAGAAACAATATATGAAAATAGAATCATAAATTGTATCCTTTTCGCAGCCCAAGACCTCTGCGTGGGGTGGTCCGTCCCCGATCGACCCCCATAATCGAGGCAAATGCGAGAGACCCTGTCCCGCCTGCGAAAACACCTGTCCGGAATGGGGGTGGGAGAAGGAAGATTGAACTGCACCGAAGACTACCAAACTTTCTTCCGGTCGTCCCTGGGCCCGGTGGTGGAAGTGGAAGAGCTGGGAAAGCAGCGTGTGCCCTGGACATGAAATATTTAGTGTAATATCGACTGACGATCGTTTTTTCGTCTTCCTCCCGGTTTTGCTCGGTGGGAAAGAAATTTGCATCTTGTGTTACACCCGCACCGCACGTTGCGTGTCTTGCGCTTTTCCTGCCTGGGCTCACGGGGAACCTTCTGTGTTTTCGCGCCACCGGATTGAACCGAATAGTTCCCGCGTCGATCCAGGGCCAGAACGTTCCCGCAACCTTTTTCGTTCGTGCGTCGGTGCGCCCGGTGTTAAAACCTTACGTTGTTGCGTGCATGCACAACGGAACGGAGCTAAATTGTGCTGCAGCATGAATATGGGAGAATCAACTCACACACACACTCGCCTACATTCACCCGGGCACGATAGTTTGAATCGGGAAAATCAATATTTTACCCTCGGTGCTTATGGGTTGGGAAATGTGCGGCGCTTGTTGGGAATAGAAAACCAACCCCCAAAAAGGGATACCAAAGCTCCACGCGTTGGGACTCCATTTTCACCTTCGCCAACTTTCCCAAACCACCCGAAGGACACAGGGCGGGCCACCCTGGTGAGGGAGTGCTTATTGCGCTTTTTCTGCCGTTTCTTGCCATAGGTTTTCCTTTCGCCTTTTAGCACCCCGCTGGTGCGATTTGGGATTTGTGTTCGTGGTTTTTGTTTTACGAGCCTGCTTTATTTCTTTATTCTTTTTTTCCACTTTCCTGTCGCAACTTTTGCCTTTCACCCCGTGGTGGGACAAAAACTAAAGAGGGAAGAGAAAATGCTGTAAGCGACACCTGATAGTGGAGGTTTCCCCCATCGAAGTCGGGAGACGGAGACAAACCAACGGAAAAAATGGTGAGAAGGGTGGCATTTCTTTGTATGAGAAGCACCACATGCACGAGTGCTCGAAATGCATGAGCAGAATTTTCTGCGGTTCACCCGAACGACGACGCAAGCGGGAAAATCCGCACTCCGAAACGACGAGTCGTTAGGGGCACGCACGCATTTTTATTGAATGTATACATATATGTGGTGTGTATATGGATATGCAAACAGAAGGAAAAGGAGTCTGTAGAACTCAACGGAATGATTTTTTTCCGTTTTCCGCCACCCTTCCGGGCGAACGAACGCCAACAAACGAAAGGGCGACGGAAGGAACTTGCTTGTCGTTCGGTCGAGTTCGCTCTGATCCTCGTATTGATGACGAAGAGGAGTTTCCTTGCGATTGCATCCTTCTTCGCAGGTTGGATGCAGAAAGGGCGCAAAGAATGAACCAATCCAGCGGAAGTCGAAGAAATGTGCAGAATGTGGAGCTACTACTGGGGGCTTAAATGGTACAACATAACGAATGGGAGCAATTCGCCACGTCTGTTCGGTGGATTGATAAGTGTTTACAATGCAAATGCTTTGGAGCATTTATTTTTGTTTCCAGCCAATGGAGATGATTAGCATATTTCACATGAGCAGCAATCAAGAATCCATATTTTTGTTCTTTAAAATACTGAGAATTCGTGGATTTATTATGTTGAGTTTGAGAGATCACTTCGTTTCCCCGTAACAAAAGAAATTGGCTATAATTAACACCTCTTTTGGTGTGCTCCAAACAAACACAATGAGGTAGATTTTAATTTAGGAAATTTAATTATAAACTTTTCTTCGGTTGGAAGACCTTTTCAATTCGCTTCCCGACAACCTGCTTCATCCTTCAAATTCTGCCATTTTGTCCTTTCCTCTTCCGCCTTTTGCCATCATCCTTTTGCTTCCATTTGCTCCTTCCGAAGCATTCCACCAGGATATATACTTTCTTTCGTTCCTCCTCTCCCTGACCACAAAACGGGAAAACCCTCGCCTTCTCGCCCCGAAACTTGGGGTTTCCCTTGGCACTGAATAGTAAGTGAAAAGCGAACAAACGAACGAGCGAACGAACGGATGGAATATTCTTCCCTCCCCCCACCCACCAACCCCCTGCCGATTACGTCAAGTTACAGCAAAATTCATAAATTATGGATTTATGCACAATCGGCAACCACTCGTTGACCTTTTCTCCGGTGGCGTTCCTTGCCACGGCAGTCGCCCGACTCGTGTGCTCTAGCACAAAAGTGGTCTTCCGGTTCTCCTGTGTTCGTGCATGTGTGTGTGTGTGTGTGTATGTGTGGGAAGGAGGGGTAGTTTTTTTCCCAACACATACCGTACTCAACCCCCCCACATGCACAAGCTTCCATTTTCGTACGAGAGTCCTTCGCTCCGCTTGGTGCCCGGGCCGGAAAAACCCTCGACTTCGGTTTGGGCCACATGTGAGCACCAACCGTTCCTAGAGGGGGGAGAACATTCCGGCGCGGGCGGTGGAGGTAGGAAACAAAAATACAGGCAAAAGGTTGTTCGTTTCAACATTCTTATGACTGATTCCGATCCGGGGCGCTATTACGGAAGGAGTAAACAGTGACTTTTATTATTTATCGGGTGGGTAATTTTCCTTAATCCACATTTTGTTTTCCGAATGAATTACATTCTTCGCCGTTTTTTTCGTTTCGGTTTTGTTTGTGCGACGGCGCACTGCTTTTGGATTATTTAGGATAACTTACGCTCATCCGGGTGTATGAATTGGTTGGCATTTTTATCCAACTTAAACTTCATCACCCACTGTGCGGCTGGCTGGTTCCCGAGAGTGCCGTTTCTGCCGTCGGCACCTTGCCTTTATATGTGCGGCTTGCCGGTTAGTCTGCGTTCCCGGCAAATGTTGAACGCAAATTTTCCCCCAAGACCCTAGAGTCTGTCTCCTTAATCCGGGCTCGGGCTCCGGAGGAGGACCCCCCGGTCCCGGGGGTCTCTTGAACTCCAGCCACTCACGTCGATTATGGAAATGATGGAAATGCCATCCAGCGTTCCCTCTGTCCCCCCTTCCCCTCACCCATAAAGCCACCTTTCGACGCTGACGAAAGGATGACGACAGGCGAACATTTGCGACAGGAGTGAACATTTCCCGGAAAAACGGATCCGAGAATGATGACGAGCTCCTCTCCAGGCTGAAGCGAGCGTCGGAGTTTTATTGATATTTTGCCACCGACCGACACCTCACCTCTCCGTCCAACCCACCACCCACCCCCTGCGTGTAACGGGGTGGGAAGGGGTTGATGTTTGCAGGAGGGGGAGTACAGGTCGGCTGGGGGTAGGTTTTGTTCGTTCGCCCGCTTGAGCTCCCGGTGGGTTGACTTTTGCTCGGCATGGAAACGGAAACGGAGTGAGAGAGAGAGACGGTGTGGTGCGCGCTGGAAAGGAAGGTTGGATGATGGATTTTCGACAAAACCGAAAGCCATGTTTTTGGACGAGCAGCGGTGTCGTAGTGGTTCCTGGCTGACGGGACGCCATCTTCCCCGTTTTTCCGATCCACCGATGGGAGCACAACGGATAGGTGTAGCGGGGTTGGGTAGCGCCTCGGAATGAAGTATTGGTTTTTAGGGCTCAATTTCAAATCTCAAAAACCACACAGAAGTGCAAACAAGCGCACACAAGCATAAACACACACATACACACACGAGGGCCAGGGAAAAGCAAACCAAAGAGGCAAATAGAAAGAATCCTAAATCCCGAATGTAAAATGGTGTCATCGGGACAAAAATCGGAATATATGTGTCTTTCGGTGAAAAGCCAACGTCAGACGATGAAAAAAAAATTTGGTGGAAGGTGAGAGGCACGTATGGGGCACTTGGGAGGGATTGGAAATCCATCATTGCGCTTAAAAACACAATTCGCCTCCCCGCGTGTTGGTTGTTGGTAGCGATTTTCATTTAGAGATCCCTGTGTTGGTTCTTTTTCTTTGCTTCATTTTGGCTTTTCCCAAAGCCTCGATCTCGATCGAGTGCCGGTTTCGTTTAGCTTGCGGGCTTTTCACTTTCCACTTGAAGGATTTTTTCGATTTTCCCAACACCTCACGTCGCCTCACGCGATGGATTGTCCACCCGAAATGGAGGGGGGATGTGTAAACGTTCCAGTCCTACGAGTTTTCCGTGCGTTGAAAGTAGCGTGTTTTCCCTGGTAACCAGGGGATCGATTTCATGGGAGGGAAAACCCTCAAACCACCCCGTAGCCGGGCCGGGGTGACCAAACGCGGGGTTAACGTTTTCTGGGAGTGTTTTCCACTCCAGCCTCCGGGCGCTCGAACCCTCGAAGCGAAGGGGTTATTATTTCTGCTAATATTTACTGCAAATACCGAAAATGAACACGAAATAATACGGTGTGTGTGTGGCCGTCTTTCCCGGAAAAGCGCCCGAAACCTGCTCTCGTGCGGTTGTGCGGCGTCGGGTCCTTCGGAGGACTTGCGGGCGGTACGGCGGTGGGTGGATGTGTGGGTGGTGTATGTGTTAAATCTCTCCGGGATTAAGATTTACTTTTCGGATACACGTCTCTCCTTGCCGCGCCGCGGGAAAACCCCAACGGGGAAAAGTTGATCCTGCTGGACTGCTATTTAATATCTTCTCCGACTGTGTTTTATATTTTTCGCAGGTTTTTTTTTCTCTCTCCATATTTTTGCCCTTTGCGGTTCGTTCCACTCTCCCGTGTGCTGTTTTCGTGCACACGGACGGGAAAAAGTGCACTAACCACCATCGTTACTTCCATCTTTTCCCTGCCCTAACCCACCCATTTTCCTGGGTGTATGTAACGCTCGGTGCTCGGGAAATGAATATTACGAGCCCAGTTTTTATGCTTTTTTTTCGTCAGGTTTTCAATTTTAGGACAGTTTCAGATTTTGACTAGCACTTTCCCCCCTCCCAACCCCCTACTGGCAGCCTCGTGTCGAGATTCCACCGGGCTTGTTGTTAATCTTTTTTTTTGTTTTCTCTCTCTTCATTTTTAATTTAGTACCATTTTTACCACTTTTACGTTCGTACCACGCCGTTGTTACCCGCAGACTCTGGCCTTTATCCCTTACGTTCGCTGGTTTTCTCCACACCCCTCCGCAATCCCGCCCTCCATTCGGAACGCCGGAATCCTTTCAACGATCTCAAGCGCATCCCCCAACGCTCGGTTTGTGGTTGTTTTTTCCCCTCTTAGTTATGTTCTTAAAATGATGTTACAATCCTTGCATAACAGATCCATTATTGTTACCCTTGGTACCTCCCCCTACCCCCACCCCCGCCACAATGCCCAGTTGGTTGGTGTGCCGGTGGAAAATTTCCCATTAAAAGGCACGGGAAGGGAGCATGTTTAATGATTATGATGATGGTGATGTTGACGGAGAGAATCTGCTCTTTACGTCTGCAAGCACTGGCCAACCGGATGGGAGCCTCTTCAAAAACGGACATGAGACAATGGAGCTCCGGTTATGATCCGGCCCCGATGATGGACGGTCAACGAATGGACAGGACGAGGGACGCCGGGTGGTGACGAAGGTGACTCGTTGACCTGCTCCATAGATGGATCGCACGGGACGATGCAGCAGTGGTTTGGGTTCTAGGGACAGCTTGATGAAAAGCATGCCACACACACACACACACCGAGGCTACGTGGAATGTGGCCGACCCCACGTTGGCATCAGCTTTTCCATCGTCCCCAGTTTCGCCCGGCGACGGAGCGGGGTACCCTTTCGATTCATCCTTTTGTAGTTTGTCGAATTAATAACCACTCGTCCTTTTTTAAAACAACATTACCGGTCCCAGCGTGAAGGTCCACTCTCTCTCTCTCTCTCTCACTCGCTCTGTCTCTGTTCGGTGTGGTCTTCAGGTCCTTCCGACCGTGAGCCTTTGGTAATGGATTTTCCCCGGGCGAGTTCGAGAGTGATGGGGTAAGTGTTGGGGAAAACATTTTATTACGTCGTCTCATGCACGATGGATGAATGAATTTTTACGAACCGCCTGTTGTGTACCGATCCGACCGTTAGCTTTTTAAGGACTGACTGTCGCCACAGTGGTGGTGTGATAGTCTGCTTCCTACTTCAGCTTTACTTGAGTCTGCCTAGTCTGTCGACATTAAAAGGGTTTGTATTATAATTGACCCGGCCAGCATCGTCAGGATGTCTACGCAGTGCACAACATTTACGGCACCGGTAAACATTCTAGAGATTGGTTCTCTATGTCCACCCGAAGTATCCACCAGGAGATTGAGCTCCGACGATCGACTCTAGAAACCGGAGAACGATTGGAACGCTGGTGTTCCGTCGCCTATCTGGCGCCACCGCGGGACGGTGCGGGTAATTGCAGGAAATGTCTCTCCCGGTGGCCACGCTTTAGCCGCCTCCTCTGCAGCGATGTGATATATTTTGCCTAACGAGCAAATCGCTCGAACGAGGAACGGACCTGGAAAGACGACAAAGGCAAGCCGCCGCTTCATTACCCAGGGCTGCCCCCCAGTATTCGTGTGTGTGTGTGTGCCTGTGTGTGGCCGTATGCCGACCGGGAATGCCAATCAGCTCCCGAACGAGTGAGCCGTTTTATTGGTTCGTTGGTTCGGAATGCAGTTTTGGGGCCGAGCAAGACAATCCAAACCGTCCGGATCCGTATTTTCGACGGAACCCGCACACATACACACACACACAGGCAAGGCAGAACACTGATGGCATTTTTGGCACTCCAAAAAACCGTCCCGTTTACCCCTCGCTCCGCTCCAGCGAGGCGGTTCCGCTTTTGATGAGGAATTTAGTGAACGATTGCATCTCCGGGCCGCATCTCGAGAAATGCAGGAAGAAAACAGTGCTATCAGTGCGCAGGACGAGGCCCCCAACTTCCTGGAGTTGGGAGAGAGTGTGTGTGGGGTCGGACGGGTTGCTAACAACAATAAACGACCCCCTCGGGTTCTCATATCATCTCGTCCACCCTCGCTCGAGTTTGCGGTGTATTACGCCGACTGCGATTGTCGATTTGTGTTGTCCGCCCGGCCGGGTCTCCTCGGACTCCTGGAGCAGCCCAGTCCGAAAAACCCATTCCGGTGGCTACAGGAAATGAAACATTAGTCGTCGCCAGTGTGGGACCAGTGTGTCGGGGGGGGTGGACCGATTGCACCCGGCGGGACGACGGACTGTTTTTGCAACTTGATCCCATTTCTGAGACCTTCTGAGTCCAAACGCTACGGCTCCGGCTCTCCGGGACATGACAGCTCGGACGGATCGGCTAGCCAGCGATGCATATTTCCGAAAGTAAATTGCATCGTGAGTTTGTACGTGTGTGTGTGTTTTTGTGGTACCAACTGTACCCCAACTAACCTGTGCGCTGTTTAACAACCTGTCCGACGAAAACGAGTGACAACCTGTACGGAACCGGGATGGTTTTCATCATCGAGCACATACACACATTCACACAACACAGTGCTGGAAATAATTTACTGCGGAGAAAACTGTGTGGAATTCGAAGGACCCCTTCCAAAACTCGGTAATGCATTAATTTAGGCTACCGTTTTTCGGCCCTTCCACGCTTTTCCCACTCAGTTGGACGAAATGAGAAATGACGTACCGGACCACAGCACTCGTCATGAGCGCGCGCGCGGGAACCCAGGATGGAATGTCATTCCTCAAAATTAATCCTCGGCCGGGGCAGGCGACTAAGAGTGATTTCGGGCTCCAGTTCTGCGAGAGGTTGTTTGCGCAAACGGTTGCGTTCTGGTTGACGACTGTAGCCACATTTGTAACGAAACTTCGAAGGGGGTTTCCCAGCGGGGAGAGTTCCTGGCCCGGGTGGGGGGAAAGTGTTAGGCGACGCTATTAGTCATTTTCTTGACGTTTGCTGCGTCACCACCGCCGCGCACCGATTGTTCCCCCGTGGGGAGTCCCTTGGGTTCGGGAAGTTCTAGGGAATTCTAGGATCATATGCTCCAGAGTGAGGCGCCACCAAAAGGCTGGAGAACCTGTTTCCTCGCAATTCTTGGTTCCCCCATTCCCCCCTCTACAGTCCCGAGTTCTTCGATCGTCCGGTCTGATTACTAAACAATTCATTCTCCCGCCACATTTCGGCGTCCCTGCTGTCACCTGCCTGCCTGCCAACATGCTCATGGCCAGTCAGGTTGGACAGTTAGCTCGCCGTGCTTTCGTGCACCGGGTGGGAACTTTTGCGTTCGTCATTTGCAGCCAGTCGAGCGCCAGTTTCCTTCCACCACTTGCTTGCGGTTGAGTACCTGCCCTCCTCCACCATCTCGCGAGCATAAAGGGTCGCATAAATAACGTTCAGCGAGGTTACCGAGTGGCGGCTTCACCAGTGCTCCGGCCCGGAGATACGACTGCGGAGATATTCGGTTACCTTCGTACTTGCAGTGACTTGCAGGGTGCAGTTTTCGCCTCACCATTTGGGAGGGGACCTTCTGAATGATCGCTCCGATCCGGAGAGGAGGGCTTATGATGATGGGGGACCTGTTTAGTCAAAGTGGTATTATTTGAACCGTCCTTTCGAAGAAGGGTCTCACTCGTACCGGGCAGAGTGAACCTAGGTTGCTTCCCGGTGTGGCATGACACTGGGCAAGCACACTGGATGGAACCTGTTCCGCACCTGCGGTGGTGATATTTTGGTGCAATTCAGGGGCGAGATTTTCAACCCCCGATATCAGCACCGTCATCCACGGAGATACCTGCAAAGTGCAACCGATACTGCAACGAACCACCGCTAGTTTCACCCCCCTCCCCAAGGGAAGGGGACAGAATCGCATATTAGTTCACCCAATCCCTCGTCTCCCTCCACGGGAGTACAACTCCGGTTTCGATGGTCCCGATTGGGCGAACTGTCGTACAAATCCTTCCCGCGGATCCTTCTTCCCATAGTGCGCCTGTCTTCAGCAGGAGTGAGCCTTCACCATGGGGCGCCTCCCGTGGGTCATTGGAAAGCACAACTTCGATCACTTTGTGTGTTTTTAACCAGCGCGCCCAGCAGGGTGGCGATGAGCGGACATTAACTTTTAAAACGCCCGTGCGACGTGTGTGCGTTCTCGTGTCGTTGTGTGCGCCACATGCAAACCTCCAACCGGCTCGAACCATTCTTTACCGTCCAATTCTCATACCGTTATTAAATTAACTACCCCCACGAAACAAAAACGGACAAAAACCGTAAAGAGATGAGAAATGAGGCGGTTTAAAATCTTGCTGCGCTTGCACACAACGGCACACAACGGTCAGCAAAGTGCAATTGTTAGTCATCCTACCGGGGATGGGGATGGGGGGGGGGGGGGGGAACCGGTATCTGGTTTCATTTGGTTTCCAGCGAATAGCTTGCGACGCTTTGTGACTTGCAAGCAAAACAAACAACGAACGGAGGAGTTTCTTTTTGTTTCAACATTTCTGTCATTTCACAGAGTTTTAAGGTTTTAATTTGGATTAACAATTTTATGTGGCTATATTTTCTTCATTGTCAATCATGTTTTTATTTGAGGTACAGCGTTATTTATGTATTACCGGTCCAATTTTAACTACAATGTCCTTGCTTTCCTTATGATTCAACCGGTTCGCAGTAATGGATATATTTCATTAAAATGAACGGTTATAAGTAGCAGAATTATTAGTCATTCTATTTCCCTTAACGACGTCTAATTAATTATCGCTCTTGCTTTAGCGTGATTTCAAGATAGTGCCCGGTAATTGTATCAATAAATATTTCACGCATAAACGCACCCACCAAACGAGCGCGGGGTTTGATGGTTGGATTGCTTCACCCAGAAGCGAACGGGGTTCATAAAGTTAATCAGATCAAAAACTTTGCCTTTTCGCTCTTAAGCTTAATCAATACGCGACGAAGAACGGAAAACAAAACTGTCGCTTTTCCGCTCCGCTAACTGACTCGCCGAGAGGTTCGCCGTACGGGAAACCCTTACCAAAAACCCTTGTGCGCCCATTGCCACTTGACAGCCGGTCCCACAGCGTTTCTTCTTGCGTCACCGGAACGCTCGGATCCCACGGACGGTTTCCTCCTCCCCTCGGTGGTTCGTTTGCGCGGTGCTTATCTACACTTGTCCATCTCGGAGCGATTTGTCTCGAGAGGCAGCGGCGGCACCAGCAGCAGTTAGTTACGGCCGGTTTACCAGCCCTGGTAAGGCCTGGTCTGGTTTGTGGGGCCCATCGAACGTCGCCGAGAAAACGACTGGCAAAATGTTGACACTACTCATGACGCCGAATGTCGCAGCACACTCACCCCGGTTGGCCAACCTGACAATCGACGACGACGACGACGCCGGTGATGCCGGTGACAACCCACCTCAGTCGGTGAGTCCCCCCACGGGGTGGAAGCTTTTAAAGCCTGCTCTATCTATTTCCCGGGGCAGGTTTTCGCTGCGCAAGATAAGGGCCCGCCTCGGAGCCCCGGAGGTCGAGCACAAATTTCCGATCCCGCCTGCGCAGAGACCGGGCGCCAGGACGAGATCCAACGGTCGGGCGGCTGCATCTGTCATCGTTTACGGCGTAGCCTGGGCATTAGAGGTTGTCCGTTTTGTCGTTTTGCCTGCCGAGAGAGGTGAGGAGGAGGAGGAAAATAAAACACCCATTCGCTAGTGACGACGACGACGACAAGACCCAAATGCAGGAAGACGAACCTGCGGCGTTGGTGTCTTGCCTTGGCCCAAACGAAACTGGCCAAATTCGAGTTTCGAGCTCGCACCGACCGCACTTATTACAAGCTGCGTTGGTGGATGCCGTTACATTTGCAACACGTTCCGCATCGGTCCAGCGCTTTTGCCGTTCGCAAGTGTCGTGTCCGGACCTTCTGCTGGACGTGTGTGTGTGTATGTGGTGTGCAGAACCGAGGCGGTGGAATGTTGTTTTCTTTTTCCGTGTTGCCTCACGATCATCACACTCCCTCCAGTAGAAGGAGACGAGGTGGTCCCACACCCTGCCATACATTGTTGTACACCCATTCGTTACCCTTTGGTCACCGTCGGTTCCGTCCGGTGTCATGCTGCCGTACTGCGATGATCCATCTCCGGCGAGTCCGGTCCACCGAAGGCTCGTGGTCGTAAACAAGGTGATAACATTTCGTACACTCACGTTCCCAGCCCCAAACACAATTCCCCACCCGACACGTCGTTCCTTCCCGTAGTGATGGGGCGAAAGGTTTTTCCGCCACAAAGAATCGGACGTTTTTCGGACACGAGATGTCCGATAGGAAGCGCGCGTGTGTGTGTGCGCTTACGGGACAACGTTGCAACGGAGGCACATGATGACGGGTGTACGACGCTCGGGATTACTGTCCGCTTGTGTAACGGGCTCCATTCGCCTACTTATGTGCTCTCTTCCCCCCCCCCCCCCCCCCCCCCGCCCCCTCGCCCTGGAAGATCTGGTGAAGATGGATGGAACTCCGAGTCCGCTGCAACAAAGGAACGGCAGGATATTTGATAACACATTCTTACCGCTTTTGCTCTGTGTGTTTTGTAACCGAAGCTCCGGATCGGAACTCGGGATCAGGATCGTGGGATATGTAATCGATTGCATCAATTTCCTCGCGGTTTGGTTCTTTCTGCTCGATGCATCGAAAACATGTTTTCGTGAAGCGGTGTTTTTTTTCTTCTTTCCTTTTGGTTGTTCAACTTCCGTTCCACAGGAAACCCGGTTGTGCCGGTGCGCCATCTTTAATCCGGAGAAAATGCTTTCATTTCGAATTTAATGTACGGTACCTCGTTTCCTTTTGGATTAAAGTGTGCTTACAGCCTCCTGCCCCCCCTCCTCCAGTTACACCACCATGTACGGGCTTGTTAAACAATCCGATTTATAATCCTCCCGAACCACACATACATTTCATTATTGCGTGCAAACGGAGCAAAAAGAATAACCAAACCTTAACACTCCCGTGGGGCACATTCGCAAACGCGCGCGTTGGCGTCGTCGGCGCTTCCGAGCCTTCCGTCAGATTTGCGCAGCAAATGAAGTTTTATTTAAAACAGCAACCAAAAAAAGATTACCCATCATGTTGGTTTTCTCCTCCCCCGAGAGACACCCGCACACCCACCCACCACCACCACAGCATGGTCTCGGGACGTGCGAGTTTAGAATCTTTTTAGCTTTCGGGATCCTCCGGCTACGACGCGTTGTGTTTACTGTCGTCCTGATGAAACATGACCACCACGTGATACGCGCGTTTATACGTGTGTGTGTGTGTTCACGTACGCTGGACAAAGAATGGGAAATGGAAAATAAATGTAAACTTCGCAAAGACTCGACTCCGGGTTTGCTGTAACCTACATTTTCTTGACGTGCTTTTCAACACGCTCTCCTGGGAGCCATTACTCACCGACCGGGGCTGCTGTGCAAGTAGATTTGAAACACCTTTGCCACCACTTGCCCCAACCCCGATTCCGGTCCGCCTCCCGTGAGTAGTTTCAAGGGACTTGTAAATATAAGATTTATTCCCAAAGGTCCGACAGGACGTTTTGCGAATGAAGGTTCCCATTACGTCTTAGGTCGTTTTCTTTTCCCCGTTCGGTTTGTTTTCATCTTCCGATCGCGATTGGGATTGAAATGTGGGAAAGGATTTCAGCTGACCGCAACAATGTACCGCAAACCATCCCCCCAATCCCGCCCCTTCGCCTTCGGACCACCGCCGGCGTCGAAATGTTCGGGCGACAGGGGGAAGACACATTACGGTTTGTAATTTCATTATTATTACCACATTTGGGTTCGCTTCCTCCCGGGCCCCCTCCTCCCACTTCGCCCCCTGTAACACGCACACCAAACGCCACACACGACTCACACGCAGCAAATGATAGGTTTCTCACTCCGAAAGCCGCACGGAGCACGGATCATCATAATCATCGTCCGAGAAGGAAGCTGCTGGAAATCCTAAAATGTCGGCCCTCCCCGCCGCCGCCGTCGGTGCCTTTCCGCCGCCGCCGCCGTCCCCATTGTGCGCAAAAGTCAAACACTTTGTACGTACGTTTTTAACCTTTTGCATAAATACCATCGGTGATTGGTTGTTTGGTGCGCTCGTCTTGGCTGGAACCCATCGGTGTAATGGCCATCGTCTCCCCCCTCCCCCCTTCTCAAACGACCGGCCAACAACCGGTTCCATCGGTCTAAGTGGAGGCTAAATCATATTTAGTCGGACGGTGTTAGTTTTCGTTGCAAAAGTGAACACTTTTCGCGCAAAACGACCGCTGGGAAGAAACACTTCTCGCTAGCGCCCTCAGCGTGTACGGTAGCATAAGATCGCGTAACGCGCCGCCAGTAATATGCAGGCACACACACACACACACACGAGTGCGCGCGCACACACATGACATGATGCGTCGTGACAGGAAGGGGAGGTCTCTCTGCGTCACTCTGCGTCAACTTGGTTCGCGCGGTGGGACGCACGAACCGCCTCCGGGGGTTGAAGCGTGTTCGATTAGGTCAGGGGTGGGCAACCGATGGTATGTTTCCTTCGGCGTCCCTAGGACCAACGTTCATCGAGCTGGTCCCAAATGCCCGGGCGAACTTCTGATGCAATTGGTTTGTGGTTAGTTTTGGGAAGATAGGGCCAAGAGTCTACACTTTGTTACAAACGTTTGATTAGCTTTTTGCTATACATTTTTCAACGATTCGTGCAACAAATTTTGATAGAAGCAAATATGCTCTAATTCTACTGTTCTTCTTCTACATTTGCATACTTTATTACTTCAGTGGCGCTTATAAAATAGAACGCCCTTGGCCTGTCAAACAGTCGAAACCTTTAGATCTTTAGCTTAACACTCTGACATCCGGATACACGCATAGGTGAAATGAGTCCGGTATCGGTTTTCATCCGCTCACATCACTTTGGTGTGCTGTCAACGCTGTCACCTGACACACACCACAGACTACTGGATGTTAACAAATATCTAATGGAAAGTAAACTAATTTCACAGGGCGTGTTGCTGTTCGTACGTAAATTCGAATAAAGATTGAAAAAAGAATGATCAAACAGGGCGGCCAGGTACGGAGGAACAAGTGGAAATGTGCCGGTCGTAAAGCGTTGCGACACCGTGAATTGTGCGGACGTCAAAGTGTTGATAAGTACCAGGGCTTCAAAGTGTGGAACGAAATCTGAAGATGGAATTGGAGGACCTAAACCATTGCCTAAAACTACAGATGGATCAGTGTAATCGTAGGGTAAATAAATGGAATCATGGTTTATCTGAACGCAATGCAGAATCCATAATTCTCTATATTAACAACTGAAAATGCAATCCATAATTCTCTATATGCAGAATCCATAATTCTCTATATTGACAACTGAAAATGCAATCCCACGTTTTGCGTTTGAGTGCAAAATGGTTTGCTCACAGTTGTTATCTATATCTTGTTCTTTCGCACATTTTGAATATCTCGTACGGCAAACCGCCAGCTTTTGCCGACCCCTGAGTTCGCGTCAAGCGTAATGCAGCACAAAAACGTCCTGCTGCCGTTAGCATTTTTCGAATGGCTCCCGCTGGAAGTTGCATAACGAGGCAAAGGGAAGGGGGGGGGGGGGGGAAGGTAGGTGGCGCTTGACACCGCGGTGCGCGTGAATTTTCATTTTAAGGGCAGTAATTTAAAAGGGTTGCAACCGAAGCACACTCTCACACACACACAGACACTCGCACGCGTGCAAGCGTGTTCGGTAGTGGAGTATCCGTCGCCCGGGCTTGGGCGCATTTCCATTCCACGTCCCGCACCGTACCCCGGGCCCCGCGTCTAATCATACGGATCGGATCGGATTTCCTTTCCCTCTCGATGTCCGATGGTGGAAATGTGTGGACCGTCCCCCCTCTCACCTCATCGTCCAAACGATCGAGATGGATGGAAATGATGTTGAATCGGTTGGACGTTGCTGTCAACGCATCAGCACCGTTGTGTTGGATGCCTTTCGAAGCGCCAACGAGCGAAAAACTGATACAACACCGCACTCCCGGTGGGAACGTGATTTTGTTGCATAGTGCGACACAATGTAGTCTATTTTGGTTTTTTGCTTTGCCTTTTTTATCTCGTTTCCCAACGTAGCGAATGCTGTGACACTTTCCTGAAAATTCATTTGAATGAAATGGTATTTTGTTACATTGAGTGAAATCTATCAGTTTCAATGTTTGCAATTAAAAGCCCAACGCTTTGCAATAAAAGTTTCCAATGACGTCGAACGCTAAATAAATGAATATATTCTACTTAAATGCATCGTTCTATGATTGTTATTTGACTAACCGGATCGTGTACGCCATACCCATTAACGGCGCATAGCAGAGAATTATTATCATGATCAAACAAATTCAACGTAGGTTTGAACAGTCTTACGCATCGAGAGGGGGCTCCAATGAATAATTTAAATTCATTCCACCTCGCCTATATTTCATTATTTATCCGAGCCAAACTTCAATCTGCTTCGACAAACATGGACATTCCACACTGCAACCCGGCCGTTATGCAGCGGGGCACACACACACACTTCCCATCTGGGTCCGAAGGTGCGCCGTGTGAACCGCAACGGTCGAGGCACATACACACACACACATACACAAACACACTCTTGAGCTAGCGCCATTCCGTCATCGTCCAGCCCAGGGTGTCTTAAGCCCTTCCTTCGGAGTTGCACTAAAGTAGAGCCACGCGGGGAATGTTGGGTGTCGTTTACGCCACTATTAATGATGGGCCTGCGTCTTTTTCTTCTTCTTCCTTTACCGAACCCTTTTGCCCACTCCCCCCAGACCCCCCCGCGCGACCCCAAGGAGGTGGTGGGATGGCAAGTGTTGCACAAATGTGCTGGCGCGCACCAAACGACGCGTGATGGGCTTATAATGATTGCCTTCGCACTTAACCGCATTCCCGCTCTCCAAATTCCCCCTTCCTCACCGTGTCCGGTGGCTCATCGGTGGCTCGCACCGAAGATTGTTGTGCAGACCTAAGATTCCGATTGCGACGAACGACCCACCAATGCAACAAAACGGGGCTTGATCACACACAACCAGGTTGCATTCAGGTTTCCCCCCCGGCTGCCACGTAGGGGATGCCACACACAGAAAAAACGTCATCCCGTTTGTGTGCTTGGTTCTCTGTTTCGTTGTATGTTGTTTTTTATGCCACCTTCGCGATGAAGTGTCCCATCTTTCAGTTCACCCGTTCCTAGACGAGCCGGTGGATGGGCGCAGGTTTTTCGCACTTTCTCGCGCGCGCACACACACACACGCACTCACGGTCAATAAGCTAAACGCGAGGAATTATCTCACTTAGCGTGGACAGATCGACCCGAAAAGGGTGGAGAAAGGAAGAGAAATAAATAAAAAAAAACACCCCCTAGAGGAACGACAGGACTCCACGCTAAACTAATCAGCAAACGGGGGGAATGAGAATGGGTGGGAAGCATTGCGAAGCGGCGGGAAAGGGAAGGGGGGAAAACTTACGGAACCAGTCGGAGACAAATCTGTCCTGGCCGCGGGCAGCGAAATCGCACTCGATCGCGCATACTGAATCATGTGACAAGCTTCTCGCCATGTCCATCGGAGGGAATTTCGGGGAAGCTGGGTGGAGGGTGGAAAGGAGAGAGGAGACTCATAGGGATCTCCACAACCGTTGGCTGGAGGTGAATATAGTTTTTTTTTAATATTATTTCTCTACTTATCCCCCCATTACCGGCGGGCCATATTTCTTGCGCTTAAAACCCGCCTACTTAACCTCACCTTGGCGGGCTAGTTCACCCCCTCTCCCCCCAACTCCCTCCGACCCCAAAGCTATCAGCAAATGCCAAACGGGCAGGGGAGGGAACGACGACGACGACGACATCGACCGACCGTTTTTGGGTCGGTGTCGATTTAACGATATTAAACATACATATTTTTATTCCACGCTTCTTTTGCCCCATTAAGTACACAAAGCGACCGGATCGGACGGATCGGCGTGGTGGTGGTGGCCCATTGGTTTTTGCCCCGACGTCGACATCATCGTCGTCGACGTCGTCGTGGGTTTTTTGTTATTCCTGTTGTACTGAACGTTGCCGTTGTCTTCCCTTGTTTGCCGATATTTACTATTATTCGACCGAATCGAAACCGACAATTCTCTTCCCCCCCTCGGCCGCCGCGGATCAGCAGATGTACCAGAGAGGGTGGGAGGGGGGAAGGGTCTCGGAGGATGGTGGAGAAAAATCCCCAGACTAGCGAATTGTGAGCCCGCGGTCCCGCTCTCGCGTCTTCGTCATCGTTCGGATCGGTTGATCAGGTTATTGGTTGCTTTTTAAGTACCTTGTAATCCTCTGCGGGACCGGCTCTCGGGCGCGATCGGCGAGATCGGAACGCCGGGACGCGGCCGTGGGCCCCCGGGGGGAATTAAGGCTTAAGTACATAAATTATGTGACTTTATACGCGATTGCCTTAAAATGTACTCCAGCACACTACAGCCGCGAGGCCGGTGCGACGTTCCGGCCAAGCCCTTACGGATTGTGCAAAAAAACGAACGGTGCGCCATACTTCGGCGCTGGGACGGCGCACGGCGAAGGCAACCGAAACCCAGCTGCCTCCGCAAGTATCGAACGCAATCGGTCCCGGGGTTTGTGGTAACAGGTTTACGCGTCCTTTTTTTCTTCGTTATATTGTGAGTTTTTTCTTGCCAACGCCAACGGTCAAGCATTAACCCTTTAATGCTTGTTTAAGTTATTTCTCTAATAGCTTATGATTATGTCCTTTTTGTCACCCGTGGGTTCCACCTTTTTCTTCGTTGCTCTTCTGCGCTGAGTGTCATTCCAGCGAATTATATCATTTTATTTGTCATGCGATCCGATGCCATTCCGGTTCCTTTTTGCAATCCCTTCGGATTCCATTTAATCACCGGGAGTTTTTCTTTCATCCGGCCCCGTATGCGTTTTTCTGAAGTGCGTTTTTCTCCTCGGTCGACACTTCTCGAGTGTCAATAAAGTGAATTGCACAAAAACAAAACTAAATAAAAAGTGACTGAACCATTGCCTCACTTATTGCCTTTTGACGTTCTCGCAAACCTTTCAACACAACCATTTTGTTGAAAACGGCACAATAGAGCACAGTTTCTTTGCCATTTGGCTCAGGATAATCTTTTTGACTTACAAAATAAAAGAAAAAACCAAAAAAAAACACACTACCATCACCATCGGCTTAATGCTCAAATGGGGTCAGCATACGTTCCCGCGCGTTGCGTACGCATATTCTTCATTACTCGCTCCTTTTTGGAAAAGCCGGGCCGAAGCTTTTGAGACCTTGGCGTTTTGACATCTCGCGCCGTCACAACGGGGCCAGTTGACAGCGGATCCAAACAGATTAGGACGCGGCTCAGCTCAGCGGCGTCGGCCGCTCCCAAATAGTTGCCGAACCTCTCGGACGGCGGAGCACAGAACACGACGAAAGATTGTGACAAATCGATCGGGCGAGAGATCGTGGGTTAGTAGCTCTTTTTTTGTGCATTTCTGCGGTTAGTCGTGAGTGGAGGCTTTTGATTCTATCGCTTCTTTTTTGTGTGCAGAATATGAATGAAAAATAATGCTGTTGAAGTTGGACCCATAAACTAAAATACACATGTTGAGTATCATTTCCAACTTCCACCAAGTTTTCTTCTGAAGATCTCTTTTCTCTTGAGTTTTGTTTTTGCAAAATATGAGATCTTTTTAGTTCATATTTCAGTAAAAATGTGTGTCCGCTTAGCAACAATAATTTCGCGTTTTTGGATGAACGAACATTTTTAGGCGACGTTTGTTTAAGTTGGGGTTCCAGTTGTATACACGTACCGAATTTATTGGTTAAAGCATCTGTTAAGGGTTAATGAAGTCCGCGTCGTTGCTTCAAAAACAAGAAGGGTTAATGACTACAGTTGTTATCGGACATCATAATTTCACTGCTGCTGATCCCTTTTTGATATACATTTTGGAACCAAACCGAGCAGATACTATATTTTGCAGAAGGTAGATCTTATTACAGCATTTCCCGGCCTTTTATTCCAAAGTCCCATCAAAACACTAATAAGTGCCAGGTTTCATCTGACAAGTTGCGCTTTATAGTGGCAACAACGCATCATCGATGGCATGGCAACATTACCGTTCTATAAAGCCGCATTTACACCATTTCCCGACTTTTTATTCCAAAGTCCCATCAAAACAATAATAAGTGCAAGGTTTCATCTGACAAGTTGCGCTCTATAATGGAAACAACTACATTCAATGTCTAACAAGTTTCATCTCGCTATCGATTTGATAGCTCTCAAACTATGATTCCGGTCTTCGTCGCCTACTGGACGCAAATCGACATGAAACACGTTAGATATTGAATGTGGCTTTGCAGAACGGTAATGTTGCCATGCCATCGATGATGCGTAGTTTCCATTATAGAGCGCAACTTGTCAGATGAAAGCTGGCACTGATTAGTGTTTTGAAGGGACTTTGGTATAAAAGGCCGGGAAATGTAATAAGATCTACCTTCTGCAAAAACATAGTATCTGCTCGGTTTGGTTCCAAAATGTATATAGAAAAGTGATCAGCAGCAGTGAAATTATGATGTCCGATAACAACTGGTTAAAGCATATCCAATGGTTAAAGCATATCCAAATCTAGTGGTTAGAGGTTTTTGAATGTCTTCAGTGGTCATCAGGCAACTCAAGAGGGTCAGGACCAATGTTACTCGCTCAAAATTACCATAGAAAGTTTCGTCCGGGTTCGAAAGTTCGACTGCAATAATAAACTCATTTCATGAAGCAACCATAAACAATGTTGTGGTGTTCTCCGGTGCAAATGGCGTGGCAGAACCAGAACAGAACGCCGAGAATCAGCAAAACGACACGGGTATCGCCACACCGCACACATATTAAGAAAAAGAAACCGACCTAAAATCCTGCCGAACACCTTCCCGATTATTAAACCCGCTCCCAGCAGTCTCCCTTCTGCACACCACCACCGTTACCACTTCGGGCCAACTTCTCCCAGGGCAGGACGCGCCGGAGAAACAATTGCAAAGCGATTAGTCGTGCAATTTACGTATCAATTAGCCTTGTGGTGCTGCTGGTGCTGCCGCGCGTTGTTGCTTCTTGCTGCCAGCCTGAGGCCCTTGAAGATCGAATGGGAAAGAGTCAGAAAAAAGGGGGAGAGAGAGAGAGCGAAAGAAGGACCAAGACTCCTCGTCGTCGTCGTCGTTGGGTTCGGTCGTGCGATCGTGGTTGCCCTCGTGCGAGCGGCGGCACCAACCAAACGGTAATGATGCCAAATGGGATTGGCGGTGCCAGAAGGAGGCGGCCGATCGTGTCGGCTCGTCCGGGACCCCTCGCAAGAAGGGGAGAGACCGCCGAATCGTCGAAGGGTCTTGCGAAAAGGGCAACACAACGGATGACTTTGGTTGGCGATGGTTAGCTGGAAGGGAAGGGGGGGCACAGAGCGGGGAGAAACGGCAACGGAAAAAGATCTCGCGGGGGAATGCCGAATGCCGAAATGGCTGCCCGATCCTTGGCTGCAGTCGCTCGCGAGCAGCGAGACGGAACCGGGAACACGACGCTTCAAGGTGTCGGATGCCGATGGGCGGGGGGGTGGTTGGTGGCGGGGGTATAAATATCTCACTTTCGGGTTAAGCTTTTCGGTATGCGCTTTTTTGTCGTCGTCTTCTCTTCATTATTATTGGCCCGGTGGAGGAGGGTGCTCACTCTGGTCACGCGCGTGTGGCGGCGCGGAAGAGACCAAGGATGACGAGAACAGAGAGGGAACTGGGAGTAGAAATTCTTCCTTTAACACCCATCTTCGGGCAACACTTCCGTCCGAAGCCGGCGACGATCGCGCCGGTGAAAGGGAAAGAAAAGCGCTCCAAAGAAACACATATATAAATATGTTTATGGCGGCGGCGTCGGCAATACCGAGTGAAGCAGAACACAACAACCCGTGGTCGTCGTCGGGATCGGGGTCGAGATCGCGCCTCATTGCGGTTCGGTGCCGGTGAAGAACAGAAAGCTGGCAGAAAGAACGGCTTCGGGAGAGGGAGAGAAAATGAATGAAAACGGAGCTGATCCAGCCCACCTTAAAAGCAAGCCGACTGGAACCAGCGTCATCCCCGGTCCATAGGGACGGGATAGCCTCAAAGGGCTGTGTGTACGTGTTTGTTTGTGTGTCTATGTGCTGGTCAACACAGGGAAACCGGGGTGGCCCGAGGACCGGGGAGTGAGAAGCTCGACTAAAGACGAAGCAACCGAAGGGAAATTGTGTGATATTGATTGGTCACGATTTAATAAATATTTTTAATTTTTTCTCATCTTCTTTCTTCCCCTTTCTCACACACACACGCACACACCACCACCACCGTTGGCGCATTTTTGCCGCCCGATGATCCCGATGATCGGCCTGGACTGCACCACCCGCAAAGCAGTCGTCACCCTTCCGGAGGACCACGCGACTCGCTGCGCGTAAGACGATGCAGCAGCTCGAATTGGACGAGCAGCAATATCACCGGGAACGATCTGGTCGGCAACAGCAGCAACGGAGGCAGCTCGAAGGGACGGTTCACCGTCATAGTCATTGTCGTCATCATCATTACCGTGCCGGCGGTCGGCGTCAGTGTCGCCGTCGTGACTGCGGCGTGGAGGCGCACACCAAAGGGACCGCAATTAGGGCGACCGGATAGAGCGGGGCAACCGATCAACCGCTGGCCGATCGTCGCCGACACCGATGACATGCATCTGCAGCCGTACCGTGCGGCCGAAGCTCAGTGGTGAGGCTCAATTTTTCGTCCTCGACAGGACGACGGACAGCTGCGTGAAGCGGCAGTAGGCAGGAAGCAAAGCTAGTGAATAAACGCTCCAACCCCCCGAACCGAACCGAACTGAACCGAACGATGGAGGTGGAAAGGAGGATCGAATCCGCACGGGAACTGTTCCACCGGCAGCGAAGGGAGCGGAACCGGCAGTGGTGCTGGTGGCGGAAGCGAAACGAAGCCCGAAGGAAGCAGCAGGAACAGCAGCAGCAGCGACAGGATGTTGAAGATCGCGATCTCGCCGACGATGGCGGCATGGATCATACGATCGTGACCGGTGGTAGGCAGTGGGGGGACGTGTGTGATCCACTGCGCAGTGACAACGACGACCACCCTGCCACCGGACGCACCGGAGCGGCGTCCTTACGCCCGGAACGGTGGAGGAGCCGCAGGAGTGAGGAGGACGAACCGACGCCCACCATCTGGCGGAGTTTGGCCCGACGGAAAGGGACCGCCGGCGATGGTTGGGGCCCGTGGAACCGAGTGACCGGGGGGCCAGCCCGGGGCGGGCGGTCGTGTCCCTGGCTGCTGGCGCTCACCAGTGCCATGGTGGTGCTGCTGGCGGTGTCGCTGCCGTGCGCCGTCGCGGGCGCACCCAAGTACGAGACGGCATACGCGTGCGAGGGCAAGACGCTGATGATCGAGTGCGAGCACGGCGACCTGATCAACCTGATCCGGGCGAACTACGGCCGGTTCTCGATCACGATCTGCAACGACCACGGCAACGTGGACTGGAGCGTCAACTGCATGTCGCCGAAGAGCCTCCGGGTGCTGCACTCCAAGTGCGCCCAGAAGCAGAACTGCTCGGTGCTGGCTTCGACGAGCATGTTCGGCGATCCGTGTCCGGGCACGCACAAGTACCTCGAGGCGCACTACCAGTGCGTGTCGGCGGCCCAGTCCTCCACCACCACCAACCGGCCGAGCCCGCCCTGGCTCAAGACGTCGCAGCCGATCGTGTGGAGCACGTCGACGGTGCGCAACCCGGTGCTGAGTCGGCTCAACCTGACCAACAACGAGTTGGGCGGCGCGGACGCCCCGTTCAGTGCGACGACACCGCGGACGTCCCCGACGGCGACGACGGTGACCGCGACGTCGATGGTGGCCGGTGTGACCGCGGCCGTCTCGTCCGGGGTGGCCACGGCCCGCCCGGGCGGGGGCGGCAAGACGAGCCAACCGTCGACCACCTTCCGGAACAAGGGTTTCGAGAACAAGAGCGTCAACGACGACCTGGCGATCATCAAGACGATCACCGACCGGAAGAAGGGATCCACCTCCGTGGGCTCACCGGCGGTGGCGGGGACGATTCCACCCGCCGCGGGGGGCCCTCCGCCGGCCGCCGAAGACGAGGAGGACGGTGCGGATCTGTTCCCCACCCAGACGGCAGTATTATCCGGCGCGGCGAGGAACCCTTCGGCGGCGCCGGGAGTTGTCGGCGTCGGTGGGGCAGGCGTTGGCCTGAACAATCACAACCCGAACGTGCTGATCGACGTGAGCCACGCGTGTGGGCCGAGCACCGCCCGGAACCTGTTCTGGAACATCACGCGCGTCGGCGAGGTGAACGTGCAGCCGTGTCCGGGCGGTGCGACCGGTATCGCCAAGTGGCGCTGCGTGGCCATCGCGTCGCTGACGCCCGAGCAGCGCGTCCACCTGCAGCAGGAGCACCAGCAGATGCTGCAGCAGCACACGCACCATCATCATCAGCAGCAGCAGCAGCAGCAGGCGGCAACCGCGGCGGTGGTGTCCTCGGAGGACGCCGCCAGTAGCAACAAAGGTGATATTAGTTTTAGTAGCAACGCCGGTGCGCCGCCCGCCATCGCCGCCGGCGCCGGCAGCGGGGCGACCTGGTATGCGTACCAGCCGGACCTGACGCAGTGTCGCAGCCTGTGGCTGAACAACCTCGAGGTGCGCGTTCAGCAGCCGGAGTCGTCGCTCATCCTGATTGCGAACGATCTGGCGCAGGTGACCAGCAGCAAGACGCTGTACGGCGGCGACATGCTGGTCGCGACCAAGATCATCCAGACCATGTCGCAGAAGATGCACTACGACATCGAGACGATCCCGGACCAGCGGCAGCGGGAGGCGCTCGTGTTCGAGCTGCTGAACAGCGTGGTGAAGACGGGCAGCAACCTGCTCGACCAGTCGCAGCACGCCAGCTGGCTCGACCTCAGCGTGGAGGACCAGATGCGCGTCGCCACGTCGCTGCTGACCGGGCTCGAGGACAACGCGTTCCTGCTCGCCGACACGATCCTGCGCGAGAAGCACGTGGTGCAGAAGGTGAAGAACATCCTCATCTCGATCCGCGTGCTCGAGACGCGCAACTTCGCCAAGGCGACCGAGCTGTTCCCGGACTCGTCGACCGAGCGGTGGCAGGTGAGCAGCGACCAGATCGAGCTCCCGAAGGCGGCCCTCATCGAGAACAGCGAGGGTGGCCTGGTGCGCATCGTGTTCGTTGCGTTCGACCGGCTCGAGCAGATCCTACGGCCGCAGTTTAGCAACATCCAGCAGCATCAGCAACCGTTGCCGGGTGGCACGGGACCTCGGGCGGAATCGAGCCAGCATCAGCTCGACACGGAGGGCATAGCGTCGGCGAACGTGGGTCTCGGTGGTGATGGACGCCTCCAGCCCGATTCACCCGCCTCAGGCACTCGCACCGATTCGTCCGAGCCGAGCTCGCGGGTGGAAGAGCTAGGAACACCGCGGTTGCGGCTCCTGAACAGCAAAGTGATCTCGGCCAGCCTCGGCAAGGGCCGGCACATTCAGCTGTCGCAACCGATCCGCATGGTGCTGCGGCACCTGCGCACCAAGAACGTGTCCAACCCGACGTGCGTGTTCTGGAACTACATCGACCACGCGTGGTCCGAGGACGGCTGCCACGTGGAGCACACCAACCAGACGCACACGGTGTGCATGTGCAACCACCTGACGAACTTCGCGCTGCTGGTGGACGCGGTCGACGACGAGACGCAGCTGTCGCTGCTGTCCAACATCGACGACAGCATGCTGATCTACATCGGCGTCGCGATCGTGGTGGTGATCGTCGTGGTAGCGCTCTTCGCACGCAAACTCTGCCACGGTGCGGTCCTCGCGAAGCTGCGCAACGGGGGCGACGAGGGTGCGATGCGGGCCGCTGGGGTGGTCCCGGATCGCGACGGTGGTTTGTCGATCTCGGGCCACCACGGGGTGGGCGCACGGATGCATCACCATCACAACAACGCCGGCGTCGATCTGCACCATCCAACGGTACCGTCGGCGGTGGCCGCCCACCATCACCATCATCTCGTGCACCACCACTTGCCGGGATTGGCCGGGACGGGTGGCCATCATCTACTCGTTGCGGATGACTTCCATCAGCAACAGCAGCAGCAACAACATCCCGCCAACAACCTGCACAATCATCACCCGAACAATCTCGTGGCGAACAACATCGGGCATGGGCATCACGTCGGCAGCAACAACCTGGTGACGACCACGTTCAACAACCTCAATGGCGGTGGCGGCGGTAGCGGCATGAGCAGCTGCTCCCCTTCCCCACCAGGGCTCGGGGGCGGGGGTGGCGGCGGATACGAGCATCACCTTCCGGCGCACCTCGCCCGGCTGAACAACAATGTAAATGTCAACCTCCACGCACCGGTGAAACCGACCCTGCCCTCCTCCCTCCCCATCTCCTCCACCACCACCACCACCCCCTACCGACCGAATAATAATCAAATCAATCTATTACGCGCAGCCAATCAACAGCAGCAACAACAACAGCAGCAGCAACAGCAGCAGCACCACCAACCTGCACCATCTGCATCATCACCAGCAGCAGCAGCAGGGGGTGCCGGTGCCGGCGGGGCCGCACCATCACCATCATCACCATCTGCCGCAGTCCTCCTTCAGCAGCAACAACAGCAGCAGCACCACCACCACCAGCCGCAAGCTGCCGCAGCCACCGCCGCTGGTGCCATCCTCCTACAAGGGCTCGGTGGCGGGCTCCTCGCCGGTGGCGCACCATCAGCATCATCTCTAATCGCGTCCACCTCGCTGATCACGACCACCACCACGCCGGTGAAGGGGGCCAGCGTCGACAGTAGTAGCGTCAGCGGTAGCGATCAGAGTACGACCGCCGCCGAGATGGCCGGCTACAACCTCGGCGGGGAGCTGGGCGGGGGCCATCTGCACCGGCTCCACCATCAGCATCAGGGCAGCATCGGGAGCAACGCTTCTTCGGGTGGTGTCCTTGTGTTGACCAGTGGTGGTGGTGGTGGTGGTACCGTCGGCACGATCGCTTCGTCCGCGTCGTCCTCGAGTGCGAGTGCCACCGTGCCGCTACTGCAGCACCACCATCACCACCACCATCTGCACCATCACCTTCATCAGCATCTGCATCCTGGCGGTGGAGACGCCAGTTCCCCAGCCCAAGCAGCTCCGATTCCGAGCAAGAGGAACCTCTAACCGAGCACGATGGTCTAACTGATCGCTACCGGCGACGATGTCCCCCCGCTAGCAATCAACTCGAGTCAATGAAGAAAAATGGTGGACCATGACCGAAAAGGGAAACGGAACCAAGGACAGGAACTGAAGGAAGCACCAGCACCAGCAGCATCAGCAGCAGCAGCATCAGCAGGCGAACACCACAACACCATCGGCCATCAATCGGTATGGAACACTTTTCGAGACACATATGTTGGTGTTGTCGCACAGTTGTTGTTGTTGTTGTTGTTGCTGTTGTTTGGTTTAGTTTAGTTTAGTACTTTGTGTTTGCGTGAGGAGTTGGCTTTTGCTTCTTTTTCCGCGGAAATCGCGGACAAACACAATCCAAAGCGCTTCCGCAATCCGTTTTACTTCACTCACAGAGCCCTCGGCGTGGGCTTTATGCAATGTTTCGTCCGTGTCCATTCGAATGTGAACCTAGTTTTTATTACATTTACCTAAAGAATTAATTGTTGTTTAGTTATTCATGTTGTAATTGTGTAAATGTGCGAGCCTCGAGCGGAGATCAAGCTTTCTTTCTTTGTGTTTATGTAAAAACAAAACGAAGTGAATGTTATTTATAAGTTTATAATTAGTTAGGTAGCCCGAGTTTATGTAAAGTGCGATTATCTTTCTTTTTTCCTAATCTACTCAATTATGTTCGCGGTCAGCTTCCCTCGTGCACTCCTTTTCTTCCCACGAAACTTATCTTTAATCTTTGGTGACCGGCCACAACTGACGCGTTTGCATGCTACATTTCGATGTTTTCGGTTTTCGTTTGCTTTGAGTTTGTATTTATGTTGATCATTCCATCCTTGATGTGTATATTTATAGCTAGGGGCAGAGGCGCGGCCGGCGGTTGAAGAGAGACGAGTTAGCTACCCCTCTATCTACTCATTTGCAAAACTGGATGGAAGTCAAACGTACAGAGAGGGGAAAAAACCATAGTCCACAAACCTTTGAAGCAGTGGGCAAAAGAGAAAAGCTAAACACACAGTAAAACTTCACACAAGTCAACGTACACGACGAGCGTATTCGTGGGGATGTTCAAGTTGTGCTCGTACCACTTTCTCTAGGAAGAAAGTGATTTTAAAATTATATAACAAACTCATGCATTGATAGAATTTGTATGTCCACCAGTAGCAAGAACAGTGAGTAAGCTTCGAAGCAAAGCAATAACACGAGAATGGAAAAGGAAATATGATACACATGTAAAGCGTTTGAACAACGCCAACATTAAATTGAAGATCAGTTTTACCATCCCTTTGTTTTGGTTTGAAGATTCCAAGCCCATTTGTTGCAACAGAAGGTACATGTTACATGACCTTACATTATTTTCCGTTCTTACATAAATTTTCCATCAGCAAAACGTGAGGGGGAGGGAATGTTGCACCAGGAAATATTGTTTATTATGTATGATAGTATCGTAGGGAATGAGAGACGCCTGCGGAGAAGACCATGTGATTTCGATGAAGCAATCAATTATCAATAAAAGAAGTGTGTGGGTAACCGAACGGTACGGAGGGGGACGAAAAGAAGTCAAGCTAAAAAGGCTGCGAAGTTGTAAAAAGGATATAAATCTACGTATATAGCCCATAAGCCGTGTGTTGCAGCCAAATTGCGTTGCGTTTCTGTCACAAGAGAATCTAGTTTATTTAACGCGAAATAATGCAAGCTGTAATTCAACCATACGATAAGGATAAGGGCAGCAGGTTAAAGGCAGAGGCCAACGGGGGGGAAAACTCCGTGTGGACCAGTTGGTTAATTATTCCGTACGCTTTAGTTTATACTCTTAGCGCTTCGTTCGTTCAGCTCAAGCTGCTAAAAACCTTTCTGGCAATCTCCTGTTTATCGAGTTCTGTTTCTCCTCCACTACCATCGAAGCCGTTTCGCTACGTTGTTCCAAAAGAAAGGTTTAATTATTGATTTTTATTTAAGAACTAAATGGTCCGGGTACTCGGGCGAAGAGGGAAGGTATCGAAAGAGTTCCGGACGACGACGACGACGACGACAACGTTTGACGTCCGGAAAGCGTGATTTGATTAGGGTCAAATGGAGAAGGAGAGAATCTGTCGGTAGTAAAAACCGAGGATGGATCAAATCGGTGTTATCAAATATGTATACAAGGGTAGGAAGGAAGGAAGGAAAATCTCACACAACGAATCCTCCGAGAAAAGGCAAAGAAGTAAGGGGTTCGCCTGTGAGCGGAGGGCGTAAGGTACCGCAACGCGTGTGCGGTTCCCGTGTTCGCGAAACGATGGTCGGACTTCAGGTCCAGGGCACACGTGGAAAAGGGGATGGAGAGGGGAGGGGGGGGGATGAAATCAGGTGAACAGAAGAACCGGTGAAGGAAGAAATAAAAACGAAGAATCAAACAAACTTGAAACTGAAGTGTTTTCGAAGCGGGTTCCGGTCTGTTTGAATGTTTGAATCAAAATCCCGAAATATCCTGCGAAAATGAATTAACCGAACGACGGCGGAACACCCGCTCACTCCCAACCTCTCTTCCTTACCACTAACTCGGGGAAGAAAAATCGGATCCGATTGTGGATAACAAATAACTCAGCAATTTGCAGTTCACACCATTTAACGCCAGCCGCCTGAAAGTGGACTCCCGTTTGGACTCTCTCTTACTCTGGATCTCCTGGAACTTTGCTGCCGGATCGGATTAAATCGATATTTAACCCCGGGGGGGCGGGCGGGAAAAGCGCTGCCACCAGAAGTCGTCGTCGGACGTGCTCGTCGAGGTGTGCTTTCTTCGTTCTCTCATCGCCGCTGATCTTGTCGGTCGCCGAAAAAGATTTGGATATTGTAACGGAAAAAGGGATCCAGAAAGGGCCCATTTTCAACCCAACACATACACACACACCCATAGAGACAGAAGCAGGAGAAGGACAACCCGCCGCAACGGGGAAAGTGGATTGCGGAAGGCGTTAGGTTTTTCGCCGGAACGAATTGTTATGCGGGTAATGATCAATTTTCACGATGAGTCATTTGCTCCCGAGTGCTCCGGAGCGCGGGATGCTGTGGGGGTGGCGATGGGCAAAGGAAAGCTCATTAACACATTCTGTTTTTCACCCATCCAGAGAGCGCCCGAACGAGTCGTCGGACCACCCGGAGCAACAAAACAATATTAAAAAAAAAGACCAAAAAACAAATGGCGGTGAACCATTCTCGACCCACGAGAGGTCTCCCTTCGTTTCCCACCCCGCGAAGTCCGTATCGAATCGGAATCTTTCTGCTAGCGGTAATCTGTCTCTCCCTTCCGTCTCTCGCCACCACTTGCTCCCCTCTATTGCCACTCTTCCGCTTGTTATGATGTGCTTTTTATCACTCGCCAGTCCTTTGCCCGGAAGGGTCTTCCCGTTTTATTCTTTTTTCTTTTTGCTGCAGCGGAATGGTAGCAATTTATAAATGTTTCATAAAAGTCAATCGTTCGGAAAAGCTTTATTTTCCTAACGGCTTTCGAAACGACCGGCCACGCTTTTACCGACCGGCTCCTAAACGCTCTCACCCCGCGCGCTCGCATTCCCTATCCGTGTCCACCGTCGTACCCTTTTCGATCATCCTTTTCAAATGCAGCATAGCGAGTGAGGGAGATGGGAAGAAAACTGGATTCGGAATCACAGGGTCTCGCACGGGGAGTTTTCCACCATCACCCACCGCCACCCGGTTCCTAGCGGACAATCAGCCCCGAGCGAGCGAACCTTCCGCCGAACGCCAACCTCCAAAGCGAGGAAAAGTTTTCATGCAACAACTTTGCTGGTGGAAAAGTTTTACAGGTTGGTATTTTTGTTTTCTTTTTTTTTTTTGTCTGATGTCTGGCGGCGCGCGTCGACGCTAGACAACCCCATTCGGTCCCATCACATGTGGGACATACGCATGCGAGGAAAGGAAAGCCAGATAGAATCTGGATAAAAAAACGTCCTCGATGGATTGTGAGCGCTACAACTCCGGATTCGGATCAACGGAAAGTTTTCCACAATGCCGGAAGTGCGACGCAAAAAAAGGATCCTCACCGCCACCGTGGACCATCGTTTCATGTCCATTCGAGTGGTTTCCCGACAGGGAACGCACTCAGCACTCCGTCCAATGATGTGGCGAACGGGAAAATGATCCTTCTTCCTTCCTTCGAATTCGGATTGGTTTTTCTTCCTCCCGCGAAAACTCTCCGACTTGGCGGCCAAGGATGTACCCGGGAAACAGTTTGTTAACTGGTTGTTGTTAACTAGTGATTTTTGTAGAGTCAAAAAGGGATTTTCTTTAACAAAATTTGTGTAAGTGTTAAAGTTTTTGGTATTTTTAAAACGCACAAGAAGTAAAATAAAAGTTTTCCTGTTTTGTATCTTATCTTTTGAGTTCATATATTATTTTACATTGTACATAATTTTTCACATTATATATTTCAATATTTCACATAATTTTAATTTTATTTTAATAAACTTTTTCAGTTTGCTTTAGTACGATTCGATCGATTGGAAGACGTGCTGCTATTAGTAACAAAAATATTCCTCTTCCAACTGGCAGTAAGCATAAAACCAGACGATGAAGTATTTTGTGCATCACTTGAAGGAAAAGCCCAATTCTTCCCCCCTTGAAACCTTCCTTCATGGAAAAAGAAATCCCCCAAAAAGGGTGTCCCAAAATTATCCAAAACCCATTTCGGTCCGTCACCGTTCAAACGACCAATCGGATTGGCTTAAAATTTGACTTTCGTGCGTGTGTCCGTTCCTTTTTTTTATTACGGTCCCCGTATTTCTGGTTTTTATTTGCTCTGTCACCTCTCACCAGGCGCGATCCCCGCCATTTGCCGTTGTCCTTTTGACCCTCCAGGCGTGCGTTTTCTGTTGGATCCACGCCAAGAACTGGGAAAAGCCGTGGGTACTGTGGAGTGGTAAAAAAAGGAGGCTCAACCAGGCGAACACTTGAATCGATACACCGGAACTGGAGGAACGTGTTCTCGGTACCCAAAACCAAAAACCATCAGCATTCCTCCCCACCGACCCGGCGACGAACCTCGTCCTTCCGCCCATTTGATGATGGTGGAGCAGGAGGTTGAAGCTCACCAGTTGGAAAAGGGAAGGAAAAGCCGACCACCGCAGCCCGGATCGGGAGGCGATTTGCCGGCCATCAATTTTCGTCGGTTGCCAATGGGATGCCAAGAAACAGAAGCGAAAAAAAAAAACAAAGGAACACGGACGGAAGGACGATTTTAGCTGCAAATCGATTAAGGGAAGCAAAGAGCGAGAGCACAGGGAGGAAGGAAGGAAGCAAAAAATTATAGATTACGGTCTAGCGCGTCATCGTTTTGGGGTGGAGGAAGGTAAAAGTGAACCCAGAGCAGTGTGTGAGGGAATCTGAATCGATGTCCAATTTGTTCGCAATTCGCAGGAATGTAATGTTGCTGCTCGGGGGTACGTTATGCTTTGTGTTGCCCTTTGGGGCAAAACCCGCTTTTCCACTCCCCCCGGGTGGGGTGTTGGCTCGGGTTATGACGAGGGACGGTGGCCTCTAATCGACGTCCAACGTCAACCGTTTCGTTTGTTTGTTTGCTGCTTCCCTCCGAAGCCCTTTCCACCAAACACGCACACACACACACACACATAATGGCCCGTGGGCCATTGGCGTGAAAAGTCGCATTTCGCTGAAAAGCTCTTGTCCCCTTCTTCGTCGCCACCACCATGGGGTGAAAGTGTGCCCCCAAGGAGGACATAATCGAAAGGACCAACTTTTTCCAACGACCTCGGGAAAAGCCAAGTGATCGTTGGAAAAGTCCGTTGTGGTGATGGAAAAGGATTGCTGTTTTGGTTTGGTTTTTCCCTGGCAGGTGAGATCGATCCCTTCGATGCTCGCCCTTTGCCCCTCCTTCCACCCGCGCCCGCGGGCACGACATAATCGGTCAATAATGTTTGTTGCCAATTGTTGTTTGTCGTCGAACGGTTGTTCTTCGGTTCGGGTCGTCGTACAAGACACTTTGAAGAGGATGAAAAGTGCGCGAGAAAAATAACCATCAACCGTGGGTTTTTTTTCGGTGGGTAATGGTTGTTGAGTTGTAAGGATTTTCCTCGGGGCCGTTGTTTAGTTCGCTCCTCAAGCAACACACAGCACACCAAATCCCTTCCACTCTTTCTCCTTCCCCCTTATTCGGGCTCGTCGTCTTAATCGCAGCTTATCGTTACTTTCGATTGGCATCAGCGTGGGTGGATGGTGTTTTTCAATCTATCCTTCTCGCTTTTTCCTCCCTAGAGGGGAAAAAAAACCCAAGGGTGTCCGAAGGCGAAAGGCGCTTCGCGGCGCGACCAGAATCGTCTTTTCCATAATTGAAACATCAATAGATCGGATAAGCAGTAACGGGAGCCTTTGCCTTTGGCATTCCGTTTTGCCCCGCCCGCTTTCACTGTTGTGAGTCGGCATTGCTTTTCCCTCTCCTCTCCACCATCGCCGTGGACATTTCGTGCGGGGTTTGGAAATTTGAAGAATTTTCCACCCAAAGAAACGGCCGCACCCACGGCCGTTTCGCAAAAACAAAAATCGAGTTTTATGAATTGTTTTCGGCACGGTTGTTGGTGTGATTTTCTTTTTTTTTCGTGTTTTTCCTGCCACTTTGCATCCCACCAAAAGCTGATTGTGTACGCCCACCTGCTTGTGGGTGTCTTGTGGGATACCGATCGTAGGCTTGGAGGAGGAAGGAAAAAAAAGTATATTAGGATTAGGTTTGCCGAACACCTTTTGCCGAAGGGTTGTGTGTTTTGTTGGGAAACGGGCGAGCCCTTCAAGGAAACTGGCCGCAATTTGCAATCGCTTTGTGCATGATTTGTGAATGTTTTACAAATTCGGAACCCGCATGAATGGGTAATTCTGGCCGTGGGTTCGTTCTCGGGTTCCGTGCTTTGCTTGTTTGTATTAATTTAAATTCATTTTCATCGATTAAAACCTTTGATTCGTGCGGAGGTGACTTTTTCTATCGCTCTTTTATAACAGAGAGCTGATTATCAAACAAAACACTTCTGATTGATTTTTTGTAGAAAAATCAAGACATTTTTTTTCAAATATTTAACAGTTTTTCCACAGTGAATGAACGAAATAGAGTAACCAACTGTTCGTACAAGATGCTTCTGAGGAAAAACCGATACTTTCCAATCGCTCCGTTCTGGCTGACTGGAAATAAAAAATCACTATCAATGAATCATGGAAAAAAAGTCACAAATCCTTCCTTCTTTTCCCCCCTCCTTAACCCACACTTCCACAAACCCGCCCGCCAAACGCGGGGGAATCAAACATAAAGTCCCACGTGTGGGCAAAGTGCGACCCCTGGAAGCGGATTAGCTTACAGTCGATCAAATGAACCGTATGATTGATATGAGCACCACTCCGATCGAATCCCGTTTTTCCTTCTCGCCATCTCCACCGGGGTTTAAAAACCCTCCCCCCTCCCATCGCCCATCGGGATGGGTGGTAGCACCTTCGACCGGAGCAATATCTTGCACTGCTGCAATCACTTTACGGCTATCAATTGTGGATGATAAAGCAATCATTTTACGGGTTCGAACCTCATCAAAGCGAAACGGGCGCGGGGGAAACCGAGGGCCGGCGGAAGAAACAGATGAGGGTGGATTTGATAAGAAAAAAAGGTGTGTCTTGTGGTGAAACGATACATCTCTTTCCGTGTGGAGGGTGGCAAATGTAAGGGTTCGTCTTAGGTCTGACTTTTCGATTTCCAGTGCCTTAAGATATGGATGAGAGGATCCTTCCGAGTGGCTTTCAAACGCTAAAGATGAGCTGTAAAATTTGTAAGATTTAGTTTGCAGATTACTTTTTAAGAAATTGCTCAATTCACACTCTTCTTAAAACCTAACTTCAACTTCAACTCATACATCAAACCTGAAAATGTTTAATGTAAAGTAATTTTTGCTTTCTTCTCACCGGAACTTCACGATTCCTTCAATAAAGCAATTTGTGCTGTGTACCGCAAAGCGTACGACACCAAGAGAAAATGCCAACCGGACGGATTGCTTATTCCGGACGCGGTCGGTAGGGACAAAAAAAAACAACAACCCAAGCACAATTCGGTGGCCACAGAGCGTGCAAAATCCTGATAAAGAGATTCCTCCATCATCCCCAAATTTGGCCCGGCTCGAGCCAGAAATGCCATCTTATCCCTTTCGTTTTTTTCTTCATCTATTTCTCACTTTCTCGTTCTCTGGACCGCGCTCCGATGAGGCTGTGTGTGTGTATTGTTTTATTTTCAATTTGCTTGTTTATTAACTTTTCACTTTATTTTACGTTTGGTCGACACGCGAACGCAAAAAAAACACCGCCACCATTTAAGGATGAAGAACTAGGCTTTTTACCCACCGACCGAGCCGAGTGTTTCGTAATGTCGCTCTTTTTCTTTACGGGCTCCGGCCCGGGAACGCGGCGGATCCCTGACCTGTTGGCAGCATTTTCGTTCCGGAAAAAATAAGGCAAAAAAGGGGAAAAACATTGCGTAAATAATAGCAGAAAGCTTACAGCGCTTACAGAGCGAGAAGCAGAATGCTAAATTTGACGCACAAGAGGACAAAAAAATAAAACCAGTGCCTCATCAGACGGGCACAAAAAGCAAGTGCTAGTAAGCCGGTGTAACCTTCCACGGGAATTCTGAAGGTCAATGGGACGAAAGTAAGGTAGCAGGACTGATGTCGCAAAAAACATGAATATGGCTTGAGGAAATTCATCCATCCCGGAGTAGATTTTTTTGCTTCCCCAACAAGTCAGACGACCCGGCCGGTCGGAAGTGACAAAACGTGAGAGAAAACCGTTTAAGACACTCCGGTCCATCACCGGTTCGGCTCCGGCCGAAAGGGGGCGAACCGGTCCCTAACAATTTAAGACCGTCGAGCAGAGGTTGTGAGCAAACGGGGAAGGAAGCACGCTGGAGGGGGGTGCAAAATAAATCGAAACAGAACCCCGAAGGAAGGCGAGACGACTCGCACTAAACCGAGCTACCCGAGTTCCCGAGGCTGACGTCGCTGTTGGCCGAGAAGCGGCTTGATTGGATCGAAAGTCATTTTCCGGCTTTTCTTCCCTTTCGGGCCCGGCGCGGAAGGAGTGGAGGGTAGAAAGCATGAACCGTAGAACGTAGAACCGTGCTCTGCCGATGACGGGCTGCTGAAAGCCGATGGAACCGATTGGGGGAGAGGGATGATGACAGCTGCGGCGCACACGGCCAGCGCGGCTTATTGGCCGGAAGAGACATTTTGTCCATCACTCATCACGCGCCGGATCCGGATCCTCGCCATCCCGCCCTCGAATACGATGGATCCGACGAGTTAAAGCGGGTCTTCAACGAGAGGAGGGAGAGAGTGAGAGAGAGAGAGGGGAGCATGAGAAAGGAAGTAAAGAAGGCAAAGCAATCCTGGTCAGTTGGTCACCGGGCCAACGGACCGAGCCTTCCGAAAACCCGGAGCTTAATGATGATGTCAACCAGCGCAAGCTGTGGCGCAAGTAGGGCTATTTTTGGCACGATGCGAAAAATTGTCCTACCGTGCGGGGGGAAATGGCAGGGGTTGGAGCGACGGAAAGGACGTGTAAAACTGATGTATGAATCCCCGCACGACGTGAAGCATTCATCGTTTCCGGTGCTACATGCCACAGTTGACCGGAGAGTCTGGGTCGTTGGGGTTTCTATTTTTCTTGTTCATGTTCGATTTTTCTTCCTCTCCTTTTGCTGGAATTTTTTTTCTTTTGGTTGGAAAATTCATCCGGAAATTTGGATCAGATCGGCTCGAGGCAGCAACCGTTCGGTCGAAGAATTTAGGGCACCCCCATCCCGATACCGATACCAAAGCCCAACCCAATGGTACGAGAGAGAAAGAGAGAAATGTCGGTGCCGGAAAAATTATACCCACCTAACGACACACGGTAAGTTGTCAAGATGTGCCGACAAAGGATGAAATAAAACTGGAACCTGTAGCCAATAGTTGCATCTGGAGAGCTGCTGCCCAGGAAGTCCGTCCCCTCCCTCGCTGATCCTCCTGTCCGCGTAGCAAAAGGTTTAGAAATAAAAGAAATAGGGAAACAATGAAACCGAATTGGAAAACTCAGCCGCTTCGGGAAACACGGACCTCACATGATGCTGTATCCCGGTAACGGATGAAAAATCACCCCCAAAACGGGTGCAGGGAACTACTATCCTGTGTCCGTTCCGTTTTCAGTTTGCTGTAGTACGTGTGTCACTGATGTGAGTGTGGGAGGCTTTTTTCGAGTGGCTTTACTTTTATTTTTTTCCGGATCCTCAATTTGCTCCATCAGCTCTTTGTTCCGCATGTTGCCTATCGGTTCGGCGCTACGTTAAAGGAATGCCTTTAGGGGACCAGTTTCTCTAGTACACTCCGTTCCGGAGTGTCCTATCGCGCCTAACTACAGTCAATCCTCTCTGAGCTGTAAAAGGAAGTGGACTGTCACACGAAGAATTTGACAGTTACTCAATGGTGATAATTGCAGACTAATGAAGCACTAAAGTACATACTCTAAACTATTGTATTCTTTGCTTGTTAAACCTATAACAAACAGTTGAAACTTTCATCGATTATCTTGGGTGCACTAGACCAGGGGTCGGCAAAGTCTGGCCCGCGGTCCAATTCCGGCCCACCAACTGATGTTATCCGGCCCATAAGTTAATGTTTTTGCTACATACGAAAAACCCACCTCAATTTTCATCGGGTTTGTTCACTTGTTTTCTATACCAAAAAATGAAGCTTAAAATTGTTGAATAAGCAGTTCATTACCAGGCGACTTCCTCGTATATTTTAAATAGAATGGCTCGCCATATGGAACACTGTTCGAAGCTGATTGGTTTCAATTACGAAAAGTTCATTGCAAATAAATAATACAATAAAAATTAATTGACAGTACATCAAACCAACCATTTATATGTCGAAAAAGGTAAAAAATTCAAGGAAAATTATCGAAACGTTCAACATTCAAGGAAAGGTGTCGACATGTTTACAAAAATTCAATATTGAAATTTCAAATAATTTGTCTTCAATTCAACTGCCAAGGACAAGAATGTAATTAAAATTGATCAGAGATATCACGATGTTATTAACCAATTCCAATAATAAATCAAACAATGGGTTTACGAGAATTGTAAACGAATGCTATCGGGAATTATTTTGAGAAGCTGTCCAAGCCATGAAGTGTAGAGCATTAATCAAGCTAGGGATTCAAGTTAAATAAAAATTTCGACACTGTCGCATTTCACGTTGCTTTCAAAAATCAAGTTTAAACATGTTCATTTGAGGTTCAACAAGTGTTTCACATTTAGAGTTGAGTAACATTAGTCATCGTTTGTTGATAATTGAGATATACCGCCATACGAATTTTAGGGATTGAACTTGTCATCTGATTTTGCTACTTAGAGAGATAAAATTGTTTTGAACCTAAAGAGGCTGACAAAACGGCTCACCTTAGGGAGGATTCCTCCTTATGTAGTTTCCACATTTGAGAGGCTACACTGTAGTTCTCTGTTAGAGGAGAGTTTGAAGCACATTGCGATGGACCTGCAATGGACACTTGGACCTCCGCTGAGTCTACGATGATGTAGAGAAAAGTGCATGATGGACCAACTTTTCCTTACGGACAGTCCAACCAACCCTGCCGCCATCTTGCTTCTCGAAGGCTCACTTCGAGAGCAACGTATCCGATGCCGATGGAAACGATGTAACAGTTCGGTTGCCACGGAAACTACCGCAGGGCTCTATTCGGACAGCCTGCTTGGTTTTTTCCTCGAATGAGTATTTCATTCTCCAGTTCGTACAGTTTGAACGGTAAATTTTTGAGGGATCATCGGATTCTATATGATACTTTCCTGGCATAAAGGGTTTCGTGTGTCGTTGCATTCCGGAGCACTCTTTCCGGATACAATTATTGAAACTATTCGTGCTTCGAATATCAATGAACGGATTCTGTTCAGTTTTTCCCTTATTGTTCTTTAGGTGTATGTGTCGGTGGGACACAATATGCCTTGCCGTGCTAGGAATTCCCGAACCGCCCGCCTTCGGAACATGCCCGCCAGCAATGCTTTGGAGTTTTGTTTAAAATGGGTCACATGTTCCAATCGTGAGTGCATACGCCGCCTCCGCACAAGTTACATCTTGGTGGACGAATTCTGCCTCAAACCTTTTTGTCTGCAAGCGGTTGGTGGTGAGTGGTAGTGGCAGTGGTACGGGACTCAATTCGATTAGCCTAACGACGTCAGCCGGCCAATAATCGACGCTCGGATGGGTCAACTTTGAGTCCAGCCTCATTGCCGTCGCCAGGATACGACGTCGATACGGATCCAACAACTGGATTTGAATGACCATGCAGTACAGAAAAAAACCCGGAAAGTTTTCCCGTTGTTTCAAATTTGTCTTGTTCTTCCTACCGGGCGGAAGGCTTTCCACCACTCGATGTACGGGAGTTTTAGCTTTCGTTTTCCTTGAATCCTTTTGTCCGATCTCACACCGGCTCGGACGCACGGTAGTTTCCTTCCGCAGCTGCATTGAAATCAGAAATTGAATTTCGCAAAGCTGCGTAACGACTCCCACGGAAAAACCACGGAAGCAGAATTCATCCGATCAGCAATCGGAGACACGCAAGATCGTCCGGTCGAGATAGGTGGTTCCTTTCCTTTTCAACTCTCTCCGCACCCGTTTTGTTCCATTCCAGTTCGCATCGCCCTCTGGACGAAGCCACCGGGGTTTGTTTTTCCCCTCGTGCATGGTTTGCAGCGTCCTTTCAATTTTTCCGAGGCTGCGGTTGGGAAAAACTGTGTCCACTCGGTGACTCACCGACCACGGTGGACGGGGTGTTGCTGACTTAAAAATTCATTGGACCAACCGCCGTGTCCTTTTGGATGCCTTTTGTGTTCCCAGCAGCCACTCCTATCCTTACCGTCGCTTCCGGAACCGAAAACCGGAAGTATTTCCCTCCAGATTCGGTTCCCATGCGGAGCAAACCATTAGCCGCTTGCTCCGAATCTCGGCTCCATTTCAACGCTGGGGCCGCCTTTGAGGTTATGCAAATACACTGGCGGCCATCATCACACTCGTGCCATCTCCCCGCAAGGTTTTTGGGGAAAACTGGGACGGTCGATGGTAAAAAAAGGGTTCATCTTCCGCCTCTCGAAAAGGACACTTTTTTTTCCCCCTGGTGGAAGGGCTTACTCCTCGCGACGATCCTCTAATGCTTTTGTTCACCCGCCACGTTCGCAACCCTTTGCTCGAAAATGTGCTGCCTGCATCGCTTGCAGTTTCCCTTTTTTCACCTCCGCGCCCCTTCCGGTTTGCCCGATGCGATACCAGTTTGATCCACCAACTTTTTGGTCGGCGAGGAAAAATTGAAAACTAATCCAATCAGCATTTTTCATCTCGATCCTGGTCCCCTGGTGGAGCGGCTCCCTCGAAGGGCGGCCAAGGATGTTGGTGATACACAGAAGGCTACAATCTGAAAAGGACTATGGTGGCTTTACTGCTGGAAGGGACGGATTGGGTGGGCTCCCCTTTATTGTCCTTCCATGTGGCTCACTTCTATAACATCTTTTTCATTCCCACTTCGCTCGCTCCCTCGCGTGTGTTACAGAGATTCATTTTTGTATAATTCCTTACCCCTGTTGGTAGAAAACGGAAAAAAGGAAAGGATTTCTTCACGTCCTCCCAGTTTCAATGGCACTCGGCACGCGCCCACCGTGTGCGGGTTCTTTCCCCTTCCTTTTGCTGGGGTCAACGTACGTTCCGCGTCATATTGCGTCCCAGATTGAGTCTCCCTCCTGCACGGCCGAGTAACATATCCTTTTCTTCCTGTGGGGACAAATAAAAGCGAGAGGAGAAAAAAAAACTGACGAGATGGAAAACTCCGCACACCTTGCTGAAAAAAAAACCTTCTTTTGATCGCAACGAATATCCTGCCAATAGGGAAAAGTTCTCCATTTCACACTTCCACCGTTTTCTTCTGTATTATTTTTCTACCAACTTTTCCACACAATTCTACCGAACCGGTCGAACCGGTTGTTAGTTTTCCTTCCCCTCCAGAAACCGGCCGAGATTTGCGAAACCCATGCTGCACTGTGGTCAAGTGGTGCACACCGGGGACACATCTGGAAATTTGCATTCAAATGGAAAAACGTTGAGCGGTGAAATATGGACATGCATTTGCGTGGAGCAAGTGGGAAACCCCAGTGGAAGACGGAGGGGCACGGGAAAGAGCTTCCGGAGCATCACTTGCGTGGTGCTCCGTCGTTGTCGATAAGTGCCAGAAGGTCGGGTAAAATCTTACAACGTTATAATCGACTCCCTCCGGTAGGAAAAAATGTTCGGTTTTGTTTGGAAATATCTCCGATCGCTCGGAAGTGGCATTTCAACCCGAGCCCGAATCGTTGTAGTTTGCAGTCGTTCGCGAATTAATTTATATCTCTATCCATTACACAACCATTTTCCGTACGATCGGATGCCCACCTTTCCGAGGAGCAAATAGCACGAGCGTCATCCGAGCGAACCGAAGCGTACGTTTTCCGTTCCGTGCGCCTGATGGCCATTTGATGCCAGCCAGCCAGCGCGGATGGAACCAAAAAACTAAAATAAAGCAAAACCCCCGACCGTCGAGCGGACGCCACCGGCCGCCACGGCGGTGGTATGGAAACCGATAGTCGCATTTTCCGGTGCATTTCCCAGGTGGCACCATTTTAACAACCCTTGCGTTGCGTGATGTTTTGCCGCAGGATGAAATGTATCTTGTAATGTACTGGCGGACACACGGAACGAAAAATAATATCAAAAATCATTCCCACCGTCCCACCGGAAGCAAATGGCGAGTTGGCGTGTTCGAAATTTGTTCTGTTAAAGCAGAGTTTTTACTGCGGAGTTAAAATACTCTTAAAGCAAACTAATGGGTTGTTGGTTCTGGTTTTTTTTACGGATTATATTGGTCATAAAACATGGCAGGACTTTTTTTGGGCAAAAAGTAAATCCCATCATATATAATGATTATTTTAAACATATTACTAATTGTGCTTTTATTAATTAACATTGTATTTTTATTAAAAAATTGTAAAATCTTGAGTTCCTTTGCTTTGAATTTTCAATGTTTAAAATATCATTTTCTTAATTATATTTTACTTTTTTACTAAGCATTGTCGGAAGGAAGCATCGTGATATGTAACAAAGTTTGATGATTTAAACACTCGAATTACAAGGCAAAAATGCGTTCACCCTTTTTAATAGATATTGAAGTAAAGAAAACCTCGATGGCAGATTTTATTTTAATGCTGAATCTAATTTTAATGAGAATCATGATGCAAGAAATAAAGATCAAACGTAAACGTGCGACCATCACTTGATTTAAATTTAAACATAAAACAGTTTATTTGCACTTTAGATGATTTATTTAGAGTATTTGTTTAATTCGAGTCCAACCATCGAACCAGACCAAACCGGTTGAATTAGCTAATCAAACAAATTATTTCCCCATCGAAATCACCCTTCCTTCCGGTGCATCGTATTCGTTATATCTGTATGCATAATTCACACGCTCTCTAATTAACGGTACCGCTTAGAGGACCGATCCCAAAAAATCCCCTTACTCATCAAGGGTTCAACCGATGCTCGGGTTGATCGGATGCTGGCACGAACGGCTCCCACTGGCAACACTGTTTCTGCTTCCGTTCTAAATGCTTTGTGAACCGGCTGGTGCTGCTGCTACCGGGCTGGAAAATGCTCCGTCGCTCGGTGCCATTCGCAAAACATGATCTGCACTCTGTGTGAGCTCGCTCATTTTCCCCAAAAAAAGAACCGAACCGAAATGTGCAGTCCCGGAATGGGAAAATGAAACGTATCCGCTTTAGTTCTGTTGTTTTATTTTCCCCCCGCTCTCCTACCCCGGTATGCTGCTTTCGGTAGAATCATTCGCTTTTTTTCATTTCGTTATGTCTGTTTGACTTTGTTTTTCCCCATCCATCCATCCGGGGCCCCTCTCCCCCGGTACGGCTCCGGTGGGAGTTTTTGGTCGGATCGAGTAATCGACAGAGTTCCGGCACGGGGGCACAGGAGACAGAAGGGAACAAGTGTACCGAACGGAACACGCCGGTCTCCACCGCAGAACGAACGGGTGGGAGACACGGTTGGGGGAGGAAGGGCACGGGCACCAGAAAGTGATACATAGATACCCGGGGTCGGGTATCATTCCTGGTGCAATGTTTGCCGGATTGCCACTACGTGCCAATTTCCATCTCTTGTACTGCTGTCGATTTCCTTTCCACATACCACTGTGTATTTTCTCCATTTTCCCGTCGGTTTTGCTTTGAGGTTAGGTTTTTTGGTCGGGGATTTTGGTCAGAAATTTAGCCCCCACGCTCCCTCCCTTTTGCACCAAGCATCCCGATGGGAAATGGAAGTTCCGAGAGAATCGATATGGAGATTGATACCTGGTCGGGTTAAAGGAGGTTTTTTTTACCTTCCCTTATCCTTGGCACGGCAGAAGATCCTCATGTCTGGACCAAGGAACTAGATGAAGCCGAAGTGAAGAGTGTGTTCCCAAAGCATCCAAAGCCTATCGGTTAGGACGGAGGGTGGATAGGAAAGCTTCTATACCAAAAAGCCCAAACAACATCCACCCTCCGCACCTTTCCGGTCGCTTGACTTCGGTAATGATGTGGTTCAACCGCTACAGCTCGGGTTCCGAGGCGAGGCGAGTAAGCGTACATGCGTCACTGAGGGTGTGGTATGCCAACCCAGCCCCAGTTTCCTTCCGAACATGATCGGATGGTACCGATTGGCACCGGTTATAGTCTTCCCAGATTGGCCCCGGAAGATAACCCGGGAGGGGTGGAGGGAGGGGAAGGGGGAAGGAGAGACTGGCCCGAAACAATGGACAAGCCAAGGAAATGGACGGCCCTGGAATGATGTTAAACAACGAATGCGATAACCGTTGACCATCGTAACCATCGTTTGCGAGAGTTTAGTTATTGCCCGAACAACCGATAACACTACGGAGTGGTAGTGCCCCAAGTTGGACCCTGATCGGAACATCGAGATCACCGTTTGGCCACGCAGAAACCTGGAGCGAGCACTGGGCCAGCGGGAGAGGGTGGGGACCGTCCAATAGAGCGTGACGTTTGTACACATGATTTAACTAATTACAAACGAAAATTTGCCACCGACGGAGCGGACGTTGTTATGTCCGTCCCAATCATGGTGTCGGTATGGTTTGTTGCCATAGCAGGCCAAATTCGGCAAGACCGGTTCCTCCCCACCGTTCCGGCTTCGAACAAAGTACAAGTGTCAACCCGTTCGCCAGTTCGAGGTCAGTGGAGCAGAGGTTCGCCTATCTCCTGCAGTTCCGGGAGCCACCATGATGGAAGTTTGTTTGCTGGCGCTTCTCCTGCTCCTTTCTGGGTGCTTCGGGCCCGTTGTTGACGCACTCGTGGTTTGCCTGCCACTCGTGTGTTTTGACACACTTACACACTTCCCCCAACAAACACACACACCCACACAGGCATGCAAAGTGTGCTGGTGCTATCTGGTTTTTGGGGGAAGCAGCTCGCGCGCGCAATGTTGTCCTAGAGCGGGGTCGCGGCTTAAAACATTGTTGAGTGGAAGCGTCTGCTTCTTGTGCTGGCTTTTACAACTCACCCAACCCGCGCAACCACCCACCCATCCGGAGCTAGCTGAAGCAACACGATAATGCTATCACTTGGATGCGTGTTTAAGGATGCCGTTCGGTTCGCGATGTTGCAAAATGTGACTGTGTGTTCCCGCTGCTACATGCTACAATCTCTTTCGACCCCCCTCACGAAATTGCACCATTTGTGCGACACACGGGAGGTGGGGGGCCAGGAAGCGTGCTTCAGAAGGGGAGCATCAGGCCATTATCCTTATTCAAGGATAAAGAAGAACTTTATCTACCACTTCGCAGACGATGACGACGACGACGACGCCGACGACAATGAGCCCGAACGCTGTGTCCCGGTGTCCCTTTTGTCGCAAGGACCTTGCGAAGGACATACCACCGGCACCATCCTCACACACACGCACACACGTAGGCAAACACAACACACCAACCTTGAGCGTGCAGTGAAGCGGGAGTGTGGAATAAACAGCAACAGCAGCAGCGTGTGCAACTCCGCGCGATGAAGCGGTTGCTGCGAGTGTGTCCTTGCAAGGACAATATTTTATAAAGAGACCACTGGAAGAGAAGAGGAGGAAAGAAAGGGGAGGGGAGTACCAGGACGGTTGGCTCGGTTTGGAAGCCGGAAGGGGGGGATAGATCTCTCCAATAATGTGTACGTACTACTGCATCAGAACACGTCGTAGCATAACAATGGCCCATGGGAGCGAAGGGACAATAAAAGGACCTACCAAAGGCTCCACTAGGGTGTGGGGTTAATGGGCAAGGTGGGAGTTTGGAGAGGAAGGCGGGGGAAAGTATGAAGAGCGTGTGTTTGTGCATCTATACGCCTGCGGTGTTCCTAGTTCCTAGTGTACTAATATTATTCCAAACACCTTTACAAATGCCTCCAGTAGTCGTTTGTCCCCGACGCAGGTCCTTTCCCTCTCTCTCTCAAACACACATACACACACATGCCGCCTCCTTTACACCACCAAAAACATTCATCCATGCGGACATGGAAGAACATAAAAGCGGGCATTACGTTGAAGAGTTTAAGTCCCGAAGAAGACATCGGTCCTTTCCGGCATGGTTTCCAGCGTCAGGATCTTGGTGTGTGTGTGTTTGTGTGTACGGGTGTGGTGGCCTGGTGGCCAGTGAAGTGGGTGCAATAAAACGACCCATCGGCTGGGTGGGCTGGAATGCTGAGACGGCCGGCGCACAGCCCGGCACGTCCGGATACCATTCGAGCACATCACTTTCCGCTTCGCAGGATAACAACGGCCCGGACTAACCTACTGTGCATGTGCATCCTTTTGGCGCTGGGTCTTCTCAAGCGTGGGGTGAGTTTGCCTGGCCTCAGCCGTAGAACGTCTTCCCCGCAAGGACAGCGGCGTTTGTGTTGCTGTAATTGTATTACGGCGTTGGGAATTTCGTTGCAGCCAGAGACCATCGAGGAGGGCAGGGGGTCCGGTTGGCTCTCGACGATGCTAAGTATCCCGTTCGTGCACGGGGAGCACGATTAACCTCTCACTCGCTTCTTTATGCCCTTTTTGAAAAGGTTTATGTTTACCGATGCCCCAGCTTCTCATCCGTTGTGATGTTTTCGCCCCCCCGTTTTGTCACTCGACAGGTTGGTTCTCTACTTCTTTTCGCCAATGTTATGCCTTCGATTAACTCGTTTACTTTTAAACGCCATTTTGTTAGTTTTTTTTTTTTTATTTTACTTACTGCCATGTGGAAGTGCCGACACGATTTATCCTTTTGCGGAACGCACCGACCGGGTTGACTGATGGAATTATCTGGTAGCCGCATCTGGGGCATCCTTTTTTCCAAGGATTACTTTGACGGGTTTCCCTAATAGCGTTTCGGGATCGTTCGATAATGGGAGGTAGCTCTTCGGCTTGACGTTCGATGCGTCAACAGCTCGTACCATGGACTGGCGTGTCCTCCGGTGAACGAACAAAGAAGCAGCACCAGATGAAGGTTGTTTTGACAACTTATTTAAAACCTTTACTAAAACACACACAGTCCGTCAGGACGGTGAGGCATCCCTCCCGACGAATGGAATATGCATGTATGTGTCTATGAAGGTGTCTTTTTTGCCCTAAAAAGGACTTCTTCGTGTCCCCTGTCCCTTCCGAAAAGGAAAATGAGGGTCGAAATTGGCGAAGAAGTTAAAAGGGCCACCGAAAGGGGGAAAACAAAAACGAACTCAAAATTACCCTTTCGGGCAGAGTTTCGGTGTGTCCTGCTTGACAGACGAGCTTGACATAGGGCGCGTCGGGTGTAATGTAGGCAGTTTTCGGGCCGGAAAGGGGAAACATCAAGAAGAGTGGAAAACACGACAAAAAGAAAACAGGAATGTGGCGAGTGGAGAAACTATAGCACGTGAGACGAGGAAAATCAAAAGTTTGTACACACTCTAGCAAAAAAAAAACAAAACAAAAGCAAAAAACACAGGACGAAGGACGGTAAGAATGAAGTCATCATATGAAGCCAGAAGCGAAATGAAAATCAACAAGAAATAAAACACTCACACAGCGACCGTTACGAGCCGCGTGCCAGTGACAAGATACACACCAAACAAAACACGAAAGTGAGACGATCAAAAAGGTAAACCGGGGAAATGCGGAGACACGGGCAACGCGAGAGAAGGGCACTGTGAAGAGAAAACTCGACGAAACGCTGGGGCGAGGCTGTGGAAAAGTTTATCCATAAACGTCAGCGAAGGATAAATTATGATGCAGTGGTCAGTCAGAAGCGTTCTCGACCCAGGGGCTGCAGAAGAGGCACAGGTATTAGTATATGGGCAAGGGCAGGGCGCATGAGGGCGAGGTGTGCCTTTGGGCGGCGAAGTTGGGCCCGCGGTTGATTACTTAATTTCCAACTTGTACGTTTATTTTCATGGCCTCTCTATCGCTTGTCCCCCTCGTTCCAAGGCTCGTCACAATTAATCAGACCTAACTTTCCCGTCCGGTACTGGATTAAAGACAGATCATTCTTCCATCCTTGTGTTGACTGTTTTTCGTTACAGTTTTTTGCTTCTTTATACGCCTGTGTGAAATTTTTCCACGCTATAGTTGGCCTTAGAAGCAGCCATTTTGATAAATGATAAATTATACTATTTGACGAATACCATACCTAATTCACTGTTAGAAAATAGAAAGATTCCTCTTTGAACATGTTTTTTTTTTTCATAAATACCATATTTTACCTTGTTGGTTCTTCTGGTATTTCTTAGATTTTCTGCAAAGATTGATTGAATTTAGTGAAAAATGTTATGAATATGATATGATGTCCAATTTTATCATAGTTTTATTGGCTTTGATTCTATTTTTATTGTGTGAACAATGTTTAACTAACCAGTCTACTCGTCTAGAACTACCTTATGTATCATCCTGTTGATAGATAGGTTATACTTACTTTTCCTAAAAACTAAACTAAAACAAAAATGGGTTTTTTATGAGAAAAAGGTGTTACAAAATAAAAAAATAATAAGTGGTTCGAAACTTAAATGGTAACATTTATAACCATTTAAGGTAACATGAAACTTCAATGGTAACAAGAAAACATTCAAATTCTCGTTGCTGAGTAAAATCAATAACTTTTCTTACGATTTTCTTCTCCTAACACGAGTTCTAATACACAGCATACGCCATGACCTTTACATTAGTTCTATTGGTTTTGTTCCGTTCGTTTTTCTTTCTTCTACAATCAAGAGTAAAATGATTAGTTATTCGTCACTTTTTCTCTATTATTTAACTTTATCCAAACTGTCTATTTTCGCCTCATGAAACTACATGGATTAAACATTTTATCATTCTACACTTCCATAAACTTCCATAAACTTTCGCAACGTGAGTAAAGTTGAAGTATTTCTGCTCCAATCTCTTCCACCCGTAGTGCGACAAAAGGGCGACGAGAGTGAGTAAATTGTTTCGAAAAGTTGAAGAAGCTTACTTCGAGAAACAATGGTCAGAGAAAGGCAAACGCACGTACACACACAAAAACACATACACACTGCCAAGTGCACAAGCACCCCGTGCTTGGCGTACAGGAAGCGAATGTTTTGTCATTCCCGTTTCCGTGCCGGGCGAGGAAAAGGAAAATTTCGCATTGTAAAGTCTTGGAAAGTTTCACATTATGCGAAGGATCCGACACCCCGCGCGGACGGCCATGTCCTCCCCGGAATCCGGGTGTCACCGGGTACGCGCCAGGGTCAGACGAGCGAACCAAGGTGAGGGGTGCCGTTTTTCCGGCCACCAACCAAACCCTCCCTCTCCGCCGCGTTACGAACGCGGCATCCGGTCGCTGGGAAAAGTGATTGTTTTCCCACAAAGAAACGCAACGGGATTCCCTTCATCGGTACCGGCGCTGCTCCTGAACAAACTCCGATAACGGGAGCCAAAAATGGCAGTACAAACGAAAGGCGCACACACAAAAAAAGGCACACACACACACCGATCGGAGGCAAAACTACGACACCAAACACTGCCCTACCGCCCGGCGTCGCATCCCGCCCAAAATCCGGTACCATGCCGTTTGTGCACTGCGTCGGGAAAACTTTGTCCGTCCGTCCGACGCGCGAAGGATTGATTTATTTGCGCTGGTGAGGCGAGCTTTAACCGGGCGGGAAAACAAATGGTGTACCGAGAGTGAGTTCGAGTGAGAGTATAAGAGAGAGACGGAGAAAATCTAGCAATAGAGAAAAAGATGGCATGAGAAGGAAAGCAAAAAAAAAGTGCCATCGAACAAGTGTTCTCGAACGGCATCGCACTGCTAGACCTGTCCTATTTCCACTTTTCCGTTTTCCCAATCGCCATCTTCCCCCCCCCCCCACCAGAAGCTCGATTCGTTTGAAAAGTGGTTCTCGAACAAAGATTTTACATTTCTACCTGTCCACCAGCCAAGTAATGGTTGACTTTTCCAGCACTCGCGAAGCGGGAAAACCGTTTCGGGATGCAATACGACAAACGGTGACACGATTTGGAGGAAACCGTGGACAAGTGCACGAACGGGAACGGTTTGAAAAATGGTCACCACGAACCAGTCAACGCGGAACCGGACCAACGCGGAAATCAGGAGCGAAGGAAAATTCACCGCTGGGAGGTGAAAACTCCACATTTCTGCAGCCATTTGCAGAAATCAAACGCGGTGAAGTGGCCCTTCCGATACCGTCCCGGAAGGTAATGGATGTCCCGATGAACCGGGAGAGGGTAACAAACGACAAAAAATGGCCATCTTCACTTGCCCTTCACCTCGGTCACCGGCAACGCCTCGGCCGGCTGGTAAAACATGGTACCGTTTTGGGGTAAAAAGGACATTCGCTACGAAGTAACGCTGGTTCGTGTGTTTAATGTGAACCGATACTGCTGAGGAACGGCTCGCACTTCACCCAGAAAACCCCTCCCGGAATCCCTCCCCGAACACGAGCACGCGATAAGTTGTACTTTAAAAAGTTGAAACGTTTCGAAAGCATGTTTCGCAGACATAATTAAAGAGACGTCGCGAACGGTAGGGCGCCGGGAACCGTTTTTCCACTCCGGATGGGTGCTGGTGGGAAGTGATTTTTGTTCCTTCGTTTTTTTTTTGCTGCTTTCAAACACTTCGTACGCCAGCACGTTCGCAAACTTCTTGATCGCACGAGTAGGAGATGCTGGAACCTGGTCGTGTCACTTGGGGGCAGCGATTCTCAATCTTCTAGACTCTTAAAATGTAAATGGTACTTTCGTTAAAGAATAAAATAAAACGAGGTATTGTCAATTAGTTGATGTTTTGTTTGTATATTGTAAAAAGAGCATGAGCACGTACTGTAAATCACTTCAATTGAAACCTGTACAATATATAGTTATCACTCGTTTAACTTATTTTACTTCCTTGAATTTAGTTGTAACATGATTTTTCCTCGTTAATTTGACAAAAGTCGCAAGTTTGTTCACCACTTTTCGTTGGATGTATTTTGGTGGTATGAAAGATCTATAAGCAGAACATTGCTTTATTCGTTTTGTTTCTATTTCTTTCATTGATATAATATGATCCAATAAACCGAGGTTATCTTTTTTCGATTCAACGATATTCTTCATTTGGAAGGCAATAACACAAAATGCCGATGAATTGCGTAATTAATTTAGCAAAATTCAGACAGAAAAATGGTAGAGATCACACTCCGAACAAACTTTTTCTGATACTTGCAAAATGGTGGCTTCATGCATTGGTTTTTTTTGTTTTCTACAGAACAAAACATATTTTTTATTTATGTAAAAGGGTTTTATGTTGTGATCATTCCACACAACACTGATAGTCGTTGAGATTAACCAAAGCCATATCAACTACACCGATTAATTGGAAACGCTATCGTTTTTTTTATTTGAAACACTATCGAGTGAATAGCTTATTTCGCTTATTTAGTTTATGTTAATGTAAGTGACATGCTCTACACCTCGTGGCTTATCGCTTGAGCATCACTGGCCCTCATCGTTTGCTGGCCGTTGAACGGTGCGGAAGAGAAAGGAAAACTTCGAACTAAAAGGTGCGTGAGGATGCAAATGTAAGCGGGACAGAGGGGAAAGGGGGAAAACACGCGCACAGCAGAACATAAAACATCATCAACACGCAGCACATAAATTAGCCAATTCAAACAGAGTGACCCGATGGACCGACCCGAAGGCGTTTCTCATTAAAATGGAATTCAATTTAACGTCCAATGCAAATCAGTATGAGCTTTCTGCTTCCAGTGGAAGCTAGCGTTCTGCCACACACACATACACACACACACACTTCCCCGAGGTGGGTGGGTCGTGGGCGGGTGGTCATTTGAAATTTCCATAAGAAACGAAACTGGGAGCCGTGCGGTGTGCGTTTGGTGTACGGTGTCGAAGGACAAAGTTGAAAAGAATGAATTCTCAAGCGACGCACCGAAGGGAAGGAAAATGCTGCAAGAATGTATTCACTTTCAGCCGGCGAGAAAGTGTGAGCGCGGAACCGGCGGGAAAGCGGTCCTTCTGGCCGGCGAATGGAAAATGACGTTAAAAAAACTGGCGTTCTCACCTCGGCGCTCCCGAGTCGCCCGAAGGGAATGGGTGTTGGTAGCATTCGATTTGATTGAATTTCCTCGAACCGGAACTCGAGCCTGCCGGTTCCCTGGGGGTGTGGGTGGGTGGGAAATGATGCCTCCGGTTTTTGTTCCTCCCCCGGTGACTTTTCCTCGTCGATCCCGTCGACTCGTTTGATCGTCACGGGGTGGGTGAGAAATAATACGCCCAGGCCCGCCCGGATGGTTCACATTTCGTCGGATTGGGAATTGACCACCGGGAGCCACCCAATTCCGGCATGTCTCCCACACCACCGAAAACCCCGGGCCGGGAGACATAAAAATAAATTTTGATGATTGAGATTGGTTGGCCTCGGGGACTAGAAGACAAACACACACACACACAACCATACACCGTATACAAATCGGAAAATCCATTGACCTGCAAAGAAGAAAAATCGAACGAAAGTGAAATAAAGTAACACGCATTCCACAATATCCGGAACTCCGCAGCAGGCAGAGAAGGTCAGGGAGGGTAGCACCAACACGAGGATAAGAAAAAAATGTAATTCACAACATATTTGCTAAATCTGTTTTTGAGTAGCGTAAAATTGTTGTTTACCTTCATCATTCGCGTTCGACATTCAAACGGACACAAGAAAGTCGAATGAAGGGAAGGAGGGCGGCAACAAAAAAAAAAGCGAAATCCATAAAAACTACATCCCAAAACCATTCCACCACAAACAGAATGTTTGACTTTTCGCCGACCACCACCGAGCGGACCTGCTCCGGACCTGCTCCGTCCACTCGGTGTGTCCTCTTGTTAGTTCCTTTGTTGTGGTGTTTCGCCAAGTGGACGATGGGTATATCGAAACCTTCGGGAAAACTGCTGGGCTTCGGTATGCTTTTGCCACCACGTCATCGCGCACCATGTGGGACCGACACGAGGTGCAGCTGAAGTGGCAAGGAATATTTATTTCTTTCCAATCGTACCCCCATCCGGATGGAAAAATAACGCACCCTCATCTGCACCGGGGGCGCGTTTCACTTTTCCTCCAGGAGCGGTAGTTCCGCCGGAAAACAGCTTGGTGGCAGCTTGTTTTGCACTAGAGGAAAAAAGGGACTCACATTCGAAGAAAACGGTCCAAGGGATACGGTGCGGTACCAGAGATTGTTCGCTGCCGGTTACGCACAGTGGGTCAACTGAAGGCGCTATTCGTTCATACGGAATGTTCAAACAATTTTGTATTAGTTCGGGAAAAAAAAAATAAAAAATTGGTACTCCATGTTATTGCACTTGCTCTCTTTTAACACTTATCAACAGTTTTATTTCCAGAAGGTGAAAAACATTCTAAAAGTTTCCTTCTTAGAATTCAAAGAAACCGTTCCATCTTGAAGCAAGCAGTGTACGGAAGTAGAAACACAACTAAAAATCTAGTTCTGATTTCCAGTCATGTAAAATAGAACAGTAAGGCTTTAATAGAAGAATATTGTGCAAATCACAGTCGAAACTTCTTAGCCATGCTCGAGAACACTTCATCGCTCGTTGATAAAATTCGGCCATAAAAATGGGCACCCAACATTCAAAAATGGTTTTGCTTATGGTTTCATGGTGGGTTTTCACTTTTTCACGCAAATGGTCAAAGTGCCTCTAATAAAATAAAGAAAGATTTTTTCGTTAAATGCGTGTTTTAAATTAAATGTACGGTTGGGGATTGTTGGTTTAAATGTGAAGCTCTGCTTTTAAACGTTCATATTATAACTGTCGTTCGCAAGGCAATATGACATCAATTTGTCACGCACCAGCCCCGGGTTAAAGTCGCTATCTTCAGCAGCAAAGGGTATCCGGGCATCTTGTAAGCTGGTTGTTGGCAAAGGCAGAGATTTATGGGAAATATGTTTTATTAAATGCCAAACCGAACGTCCACCCGTCCTCCCCACTGTGCCACGGGAACAGATGACGCCCGAACGCGCGCATTACCTTCGCTGTTAAAAGCTACCTATTTTTCTTGGTACAATGTTTTTTTCCCCTCGCCTTCCGTTTCCCTCCAACCCCGCAATCGGCGGCATGCTGTCAATAAATCAAACAAACGATTTAACACCGCCTCACCCTTCTCGGGCGTTCCCGGTCCGTCGTCTTCACAATGGCTTTCTTTTCGTGTTTGTTGCCGATGGTTTTGCATCGATTATCGATCCCGTAAGTGCGGGCGCGCGCTGGGGGAAGCGAGGGTTCGGGGTCGATTTTTGAAACATTCTTCAAAACATTCATCATTATCATTTCGTCCCACGCTTTTCTTTTCCAATCTCCCGACTTGACTTTCGCTTTCGACTCGTCGTGATTTGCAAGGATTCGCATGCGGCTCCGCGGGTCGTTGGAAAGGAAAATTCTTGAAACCTTTCGCATCAATCAGGTCCAGCCTAAGTGAACACGAGCCCGGTGGGGGACGAAACGAGAACGACTGGACCACGTCACCGGAACGGAGTTCATCATCGTCATCTTCATCGGTTATGTGTGATTTCCTTCTCGCAGCGTGCGCCACCACCGGAAGTGATTCGACGGAAAGAACGGACACCGCGTGGAAAACAACCTATCCGAGAAGAAGAGATAAACTATCTCTTTCTTTCTCTGCCTGGCTGTCTCTCTTCGCCTCTCGCCGCTTCTAACCCATTGATCCGTGGCAACCGGCAAGCGATGATTACGGCATTCCGACGGTTGGAGCCTGGCCCAAATCCGTCATCCTTCGCCACTGCCCCAACCTGCCCCAACCCTTCAACACGCGTACACCGGACGGCCGGGGTCTTATGGTAACGCGATTGGAAATGATCGATTTCCTTCCATCATATTTCGCACCAGCCCCGGGGGCAGGAGGCCGTGACGCAGCTTCCGAGACGCTACCCGTGGCTTGCCGGGGGTTTTTGATTGATGAGATGCTTTTGCCCGGAAGCGACGGGCGCTGGAAAATGCGTCCCCCACCGGGACGTGATGGAAGGCTCCGTCCCGGACTGCAAGTGGCGGTGGTACGCGGTGGTGGTCAGTGTGCCGCCAAACGGAACACAACACGCCGCTGGAAGCTATCAACACGCCAGGAAACCGTCTGTCCGTGTCTTACTTGCTGCCACCGGAACTGCCACCGAAGCTTCCAGCGCGCGCGTTTTCCGGATGGAGCTGATTGACGGTATACCCAGCATACGTAGTGCTTCAACGGGGGGTGCGGGGTGGAAAGATGGTAAGCCAATCAGTAAGCCAAAGTGAATGCAACCCACCCGAGCTTGTCGGAATATATATTCACTGTTTCCTTACGGCCTCCCCAACGCCTAGCGAAACCTAGTTTTCCACGATCCGCGCACACCCTCGATATGGAAAATCTCTATTTTTCCCAGGCCCCGGATGATTGAGAAATGATCCTCACCGCCTCGTTTGGAAAAGTTTTCTCATTTTCATCGGGGAATAAAATCAAGCACGGCAACGGTGTGCGGACGGGCCGGAGACTAACGTACGTGATATGTATGAATTTGTGAGTGTGTTTGTGTGCAGGTTCACCGATAAAGGCAGCTTATCTGCTTACCCATCGGGGCCCTTTCGGGCGTGAAGTGAGGGTCCTTTTTCGACCCAAGTTTCAGTATGTGAAGTCAAATTAAATGTCAAATTAGCTGTCAAAGTTTGACGTGACGATGGTATTGATGGTACAGGAAAGTGTGAAAATTTGGTCTCCGTGCGGAAATGGATCGCTAGTCGGTTTAGCCGGAAATTTCATTATCACCCGTAAATGAGTTCGATTTCCCAGATTGAAATCGATTCGAAATTGGAAAAGGCTGATTGCGACTTTGCATGATAAAAACGTTCTCGGTTTGTCGAGTATCGTTATTATTATATTATGACGGTAGAGATGGTACCCCAATAAACTTCTCGAATAGATAATACATTAATTTATCTATGCATTGTGATTGATTTTCCTACGTTCGCGTGACCGTTCTATTCAATACTATATACGTTGAATCGGATCGGAAGTTTCTATAGCATCGGTTCATTTCTTTGAATGAATTATTCTAGAAAATTAATTAACCTCTTATGTACTATCTTACTGCATTTAACTGAGATCTCATTTTCTGTACAAAAGTATACAAAGCGTTTGAAAAAGATACTACAAGTGTACTTCACGCAATGGTTTCAAATACGACAGGAGAGTTTTGCAACAAAAAATGAATTAACTCAATTTTAATCAATCCACTTACACTGGGCCCAAAGTTAATCCGGACGCTCAAAAAATGAGCATGCGCCCGACTTTGTGGTCGATTTTAGAGTACTTAGAATTGATAACAATGATTTTTGTTCATTGCATCTTCTTGGTGCACCTTCCTACGAAGTACGTGCAAAAAGAACAGTGAAAAAAATCGTACCCAAACGGCGCAATAAACAATAGAGTGGAAAAAGTTAGAATTTTGACGGCCAATCGCAAAGTCGGACAGTTATATTTCATCGTATTTTTGTTAGCTAAAGTGGTGTGTAAGTTAGTTTCGACACTTGATATTTGTTATTATCGATGCAAAAGACTCTTGGGCATCGTTAGAAGCACTCGGATAATTCGATTTATTATATTATTGAAGTTTTTATTGAAATATGCGTCACACTACTTTGTTGGAACGAAACGTCATCATTTATCCATTATAACGATGGAAAAAGATTTCAAAGCATATGAAATTAGACTTACATTAGCAAACTAACAGATTCAGACCTCATTAAAAAGTATAACACTTCAAAAAGTATCCTAAAATCACCAAAGAACTGCTCTTTGCAGCACACAATTCGGGAAAGGGGAGGTAGAATGATTCAAAAAACCATTTGATGTAACCCAGTTACTATTGCCCGTCTACTAATTCTCAACTATTCCCCTAATATTATGTAATTTTCCAACTCCTTTAGCTTACATGCACTCTCATATTATTTAGGAACCTTCAAAAACTCGGACAATTTAGGTGAAACCCTTTCCCTCGAACGCACCATATGTATCGCCTTCTATCTGAGAAAAAAATGCGAATTTTTGTGTCAACTGTAAACAGGACATGCACAAAATATCATGATTGTTTAACTTTAACTATCTTTTCGACGTAGAATGATATAATTTGTTCCTAAAATCATTATATTTATCGATATCAGTTCTAGCAACAGAATCGTAGTTTTCAATTTTTCTCCGATATTTATAATTTCTCTCCCGGGGTTCTGGCATGCAGCCCATTCCAGTGTAAATAGTTCCTTATAGTTAGAGCACTTAACAAACACTTTTAGTAAAATTTCTTTTAAGTAGTAAAGTAGTAAAAGGGATGAATCGATTGGTTCTTCCTCCCCTTTCCCGAATTGTGTGCTGCAAAGAGCAGTTCTTTGGTGATTTTAGGATACTTTTTGAAGTGTTATACTTTTTAATGATGTCTGAATCTGTTAGTTTGCTAATGTAAGTCTAATTTCATATGCTTTGAAATCTTTTTCCATCGTTATAATGGATAAATGATGACGTTTCGTTCCAACAAAGTAGTGTGACGCATATTTCAATAAAAACTTCAATAATATAATAAATCGAATTATCCGAGTGCTTCTAACGATGCCCAAGAGTCTTCTGCATCGATAATAACAAATATCAAGTGTCGAAACTAACTTACACACCACTTTAGCTAACAAAAATACGATGAAATATAACTGTCCGACTTTGCCATTGGCCGTCAAAATTCTGACTTTTTCCACTCTTTTGTTTATTGCGCCGTTTGGGTACGATTTTTTTCACCGTTCTTTTTGCACGTACTTCGTAGGAAGGTGCACCAAGAAGATGCAATGAACAAAAATCATTGTTATCAATTCTAAGTACTCTAAAATCGACCACAAAGTCGGGCGCATGCTCATTTTTTGAGCGTCCGGATTAACTTTGGGCCCAGTGTAATATTTCAACTTGTGTATTGTGCTTTTCAGTTCTTTTGAAAACACTAGTAATTAATTATTAATTTTATTCGCTATTTTAAGAGTGCAGTTGTCAACTTTACTGCACAGAACAATCACAAAAATTTGATGATTATCATTTTCATCCGGACGGTCAATTTGATTCAAATCACTTTTTGTCTTTAAAATTATAAAACTATTCAAAACGTTCCTTGTACCGAGTGGTCAGATCTAAAATTGTTCAGCGAATAACATTTTAGTTTGACAATAATGTCGGCTAAATTTAAACGGTTCTCATTTTACTTCGAAGCTAAACCAGCGGACGAAGGCTATTGGTGTAAAATTAGCAAAACCCGCATATTTTGCGATGGTTCCAAGAAGAACCACTAACTACCCACTTTCTGTAATACATTTCACTCAAATAAATCAAAATCATTAATATCCGTCATCAATAAATATCACCCTTCCGCCACAACCTCACCTAAACTGGGGGGTCGGAAATGAGGAAAACAGTTCAGTTAATATCGTACCTCGAAGCGCCACCACCCAACCAATAGCGATGGAACGGATTTTTCCATTTTCCTTTAACTGCATCGCTTGATCAAGCTCGGAAACGCACCGTGTGTCGGGAGCACAACGATGTTGTGCAAGGGGCAAAGTCAGATCTAAGGGTGGGGGGGGGGGGGGGGTTTCGTCGAATTTAGAGTACCTCATTAACGGCGGCATTTATGATGGCGGCTCCCGGCGACTTCATCTCATTAAATTGATTTTCCTCACAACCCACACACACACACGCACACATTCGGGTCCGCGTTCGATCGTTCACAAAAACCCTAACGAATCGCCATGGTTCGCTGGATGAGATGCTGAGCGACTGATTTACCTTCCAAACCCCCAAAGCTGCCCCGTACTAACACCGTACAGCAGGGGGTTTTTCTTCCCTCTTCAGTTGGTGAAAAACGGTTGGATTTTAAAACCCGAAAAATAAAGAATAGACCCGCCCGGTGCCCGATTTGCATTCGTTGAAAGCGTTCATGAGCTCCAGGTGCACTGGGCACCGTCTGCCAGACCGGAGGCGGTTTAGAGCCATGTTCAGAGCTCGAGCTAACCACGGCCGCCACCGGGCGCGAGTTTTTCCCCCGAGGGAAAACGCTGCCAGACTACGCTGTTTGCACACTGTACTGCGTTGCGGTGCGATTGGCGATGACTAGATTTTGCGGTTGTTCACAATGTACATACATGCCGGCATACACAAACACACGCAAACGAACTTTTTCTCCCGTTCTCTTTGATTCCCAGTGATTCCGTTTCCGTTTAAAATGGAGCGATCAGGTTCGATGGTTTGAGGTTTTTACCAGGACGAAGAGCGGTGCGGGTCAGGGTACGAAATGGATGGTGGTGGTGTAGCTGGAGAGAAGTTCTGCTAACGCATAACACAATGATCAAAGGGATTGATGGTTTGTACATTTCCTCGATACCCTCCATTTGATTGGAGCCAGGGCTGGACCGGAGGGGTGCGGTTTGGGCTGATTGCAGGAGGAGAAAAATTCGAGCAAAGTGGAAAAGGGAAATCTCCCACTCTAAACGGATGCACTTCGGTTCGGTTCGTACATTATGTCTCTGGCTCTTTTTATATTTCTTTTCCATTTATTTCCCCATCGCACATCGTTGTTTCTACGTCGAGCAAAACACCACGCGTCTCCATCGGTTCGCATCGTACATAAATAGGCTTTCGATTTTCCTATCGTAGAAAACCGAGTAGGCTGCAGGTGAAAATGAACGCTTCCTGTATCGGATCCACGGTCAGCCTCTATGGCATCGTAGTAACCGAGGAAAAATAATGCACTGCTTCAGCTTCTGCCGTTAATCAATTCCTCCCGACTGCGTTCTGGCGAGTGTTCGTATGCATCCCTGTCTGTGACCTTTAGCCTGCACTACGGTGATGCGTGGTCCTCCCTCGGGGAGAGGTGTGCGTTGAAGATTTAGTACCCGGTGCGACCCGGTGAGTCCATCAATCGTTCCGCAATCCCAAGCGGGCTGGAAATCCCGTCGTCAGCTCCAGCCCGACACCTGATTGGGGAAGCCAAAGCGCCAGGGGGGAAGTGGCAGACACTCGCGGTTGCATAGCCACATTGTGGTGTGGCTTACAGCGCCGTCCCGTGTTGTCGTTTGCGCTGCCCTTAAAGGGGTTTCGATTTTTTAAATGGCTGGTTGCCCTTGGAAATGGACGAAGCGACAACCGATCGATAGACGATTTTGTAGCCGAGCCTTATTGCATTTTGGTATTTCATTTGGATGGTCGTTTACAGGGACATTTGAAACAGAATGTGGGATATTTCACGATGAATTATTAATACTTATTTATGTTTAAGATGCACATCAGTGGATTATGATAAAATTTGAAAAACGATGGAAAACATATGATCTAAAATTGTTCGGTCGAACAGGAAACCGATCCTAAAAGTACTAAAATCGTGAAGGTTAAAACACTTCTTCTTCAATATCACACTGCAAAGTCTCCTTTTCTTAATGATCGTTTTCCTTATCGCTTCGTTCGCTGAACGCGAGCACACGCCATATAATAATTCCTGTTAAGGATAACAATTTGCTAAAGAACATTGTCCCGGATTGCCGGAAACGGTGGAGCGAAGCGAAAAACCATCGTTCCGGTAAATTATGCGTAATCCTTGTTTGTGATCCAACGGCAGACTACACAATAAAACGCACTCGCACTTCACAAGTACAGCATCTTGAAGCGTAAATTATGCTGCGAAAAGAAATGGCAAAAGAAGGCAACATTCATTCACCCGACGCCAACGACCAAGTCGTCCGACAAAAGAAGCGTTCGAAAAACTCGTGAGCCAGGACGAAAGTTCCGCGAACAGGTGGCTGCGAGCAGTGTCTTAGATAGACAAATAGGAACACCCAGTTGGAGCAGAGAGCGAGGAGGAAAACTGAATCGAAAATAACGAACCATTGCTGGCACGCGGGGTGGCACAAATAAACAAAAAATATGAAAAAATGTCCCCATAATTCCGCTCGGTGAAAAATCCTACAAAATCCGACAAAACCGAAGCTTTGCCGCAGACACCGCACGGATCAGCTCACGGCGATCACGGAGACGGGGGACGGGATGGGTGGGTGCGTTTGAAGTGGGCACACGCGATACGAACACTAACAGGCGGGGCGGGCTCAAATCGCGCACAACACGTGCACTGATGGAGTGCAGTTTTCCGTCGGTTTTGTTTTTGTTTTACCGTTGTCTGGCATGGCATTCTATGGTGGTTTTTTGCCCGCTTTTCTCTCTTCCTGGTGACACTAAGGTTATGCTTTTACACGGAAAAGAAAAATGAAAAGTTTGCCTTTACTAAGGTACTTTGGGAGGTGCAATATTTTTTCCTCTCTAGCTCCTTCCATCATAAATAGAGTGAAGCACAAAAAAAATTAATAGAACGTACCTTTCTGCCCCTCACGACTCTACACCCTGAGGTGGCAACCCCAAGTTCACCTCATTACAACGAGGACAAACAACGAATACCGACACACACACTCACACCACAACGGTATAGAATCGTGGTTGGTGCAAAGCTTTGAAATATTACGGTGGCATAATTTCGTTTGCTCCACCATTCTTCCCATAAATGCATTTCCGTGCTGCTGCGTTTGTTGTTTTTAAAAGCGGAGGTTTACTCCTGTGCAAGTGCTTTTTTTTTTATTTTCGTGTCCCTAGCCGGCCGAAGGTGCCCCTGGAGTTGGAGTGGAAGATCATAAAAAACAGAAAAGCATTCCCCATTTCTCCATGGTAGTATTTTTTTCGCACCACCTTTTACCTTCTTTTACGCAAGACAGCAGGGAATATACACTACTAGCATTGTTTAACTGTACTATTGTTCCGGCTGTTGACGTTGTTGCTACAAGTTATGGTTGTTTCTGTTTTGTTTTTGTTTGTTTATTTAACTTTAAACTGTTTTTGTTTCCAACTTTCCGAAAGCTTTACTGCAACTTCCTGCACCTTGCATGCACTTTATAAAGTTCGTGTGGTTTGCGTGCGCACTTTTCTCCCTTTATTCAACCATTCCGAGTGTTATGTCAATAGTTGTTTACCGTTATTCTCCCTACTCAATTATTCTGCTTTCCATTCGTTCCCGTTTTAAAAACTTTTCGGATGTATTCAATTTATAAAACTTCTATTTCCTTTGTCCGTTCGCTCCTTTCACCACACGGATGCTAATGAAGTGTTTGCTGCACTATACTAACGATACTTTTACCCTCTATTCTTTCCCTTCAATCCGGTAGCCATTATCAGCCGTGCGCTTTCGTGAGGCTACGAGAACGAGACCAACGCTGGCAGAGCGGTTGGCAAACGCGCGTAAACGTATTCTACTGAGTAGCAGAGGCACTGGAAGCCGGTGGTGTAAACCGACATCCCGACGGCATTAACTACACCGGCACTAAAATTGTCCGGAAAGCACAATCAAGGTAAATGGGTAACGCTGTCGCCGGAAGTGCTAGCATGGAGAAGCAGAAAAACATACCACGATAAAACTGGATCATACGATCCAAAAGGATGATGTCACGGTGTTGGATAAGGATAAACGAAGGAAGAAATATCATCCACCACTACTAAACGAACGTATCCTGGGGATATTGTCTGGAAGAATACGTCGGCAAGGGATTTCGCTAGAGAGAAGCTGCTTCAAAAAATGAAGTTTTAGGAAGAAACAAATAGAGAAGTGTTTAAATTTGCGTCATTTTGGATCAGGACCGGATAGATTTGAGCAAGACTGTAATTTTTATCATATTGAAATACGTTGACGAGGAAAAAATCAAGCCCCAAACAGGCAATCCTGGGACGAAATTGAAGCAATTGAAAATCCCTTCTCCGTCGGCCGTTCTTCGATGGTGCAATTAAAGATTCCATTCCGATCGCAACGCGAATCCCACAAAACCGCTGCATTACACTTAAAATTCTCCCAATCGAACGGAGGCCAGCGATGATAAAAATGTTTAGTAAAGCGGATAATGGCTGCCGGAATTGCCGAAAAAACAGAGACGCTAACGGGAACGCAATTAGATCATCTCTGTTTGCCATTCCCGTTTGCGCCGTTCGTTTGTTCGTTCGTTCTCTTCGTTCGTTCGTTCGTTCGTTCGTTTTGCCCCTGCCGGTGGATCGGTTAATCCATCCATTGATCATCGATACCGAATCCTTAAAAAAGCAAACAGGCTAAAGCAGAAATAAAAGGATCCCAAGCACCCAAAACACACTCGCTTTGCGTCGGATTGCGCTCCGGGGGAATTGTTGTGAGGTTCGATCGATTCGCGGATTTAGGCCGCAACCTTTTCCACCCCCATCATCATCTTCATCCACCCGCTCCCGTGTCCCATCGGCTCTACGTTTGGGGGAGCAGGGTCTCATTTTCTCTTATTTATGATACCGCCGGAAAGCGAAGTGGAAGGGCGAACCACTTTTCACTGGCAAAGGGCACGGGAAAAGTTTGTCGTACCGAGGCGCTGAAATGACTTCATCGGAGCGCACCTGTTTCGAGTATTTGGTTGGCGAATTTTCGGGAAAGGGGTTTGTTAGAGAAAGACTTGCCTGCAAGAGTCAAAATCAGGAGCACATCAATCTGTGTGCCGCGGTTTTCCAGGGCCCAGAGAGGCATGGCAAGAAGAATCTCTTTCGGTGGTAGATTTTGGAAATTTTAATCCTTTATGATTGCATGTGCCATTTTATTTGTACGGGAATTTAATTCAAGTAGACATTTTTCTGCTGTTGAAAAAAGACATGTTTTACCTAAACTTTTGTCTTTTCGCTGTTCCAACTATTGCTGCCGCGTATCGGTAAACTTAATTTTCATTCAACTTGCTTTCTTTCCCTACAAGAAATCCAACTTTTTGCCTTCACTGATCCCCTAATATCTCTATCTCAAAACAAACTTACATTAAAATGTGCATTCGTTCGCCTCGGGCGGCTCGCGTTCGGGCGCTTTCCAAGGGACGGATTAAAACTTTTCAAAAATTTATAGAGCATTAAGCAATCGCACTAAAAGCGGGCCATTACTGTACCGTCGCCGAGGACGGGCCGATTTAGAGGTTTCGGGACACGCGGATAATCACTGGGACACCGGCAAGAACCGGAAGGCCATCGCCGAACGGGAAGCGTGCGGGAAAAAAGGGTGGAGAATCCTGGGAAGGATAATTTTATTTCCCCCTCCCCCCTTCCCATACCAGTTTCCACTTTCTTTCCAATCCCGCAAAATCTTTTCGTCCCTCGTTAAGACATATTCTCCACTGTGATCTGCTACCACCATCCCTCCCGTTCCCTACGAATGTAATCTTTTCCTTTCACACATGCGCCCGCAATGCGTCCCCTACTCCCTCCCGTCTCCTCCTTCAAAGCTTGTGTCGCGGGAAAGCGGATTCTGACTTTCGCGAAACCGAGGCTTAAGGCTGTGATTAATTGTGTACTTTCGAGAGCGGAACGCGCTGGCTGGATGTCCCGGCCAACGACGAAGACGAATACGACTTCACGACGACGCGATGGCGGATAGATGGATGGATGGATGGAATCGGAAGGAGTGGGGGGAACAGCGGTGACGGTGGGAACGGGGTGCGAAACGTAGGTGATTTAGCGACGGCCAGCCGGTGGTTGGAGGAAATCCGGGACAAGCGCCGAACGGGGAAGCTGCAGAAAAATCTCATTCGATCATCTTCTCCCGGCTGGTCTCTCGGGCGACCGCAGCCGTGGGAAAAACGGTTTTTCGGGAGGAGGAAATTTATTTATCTTTTTCTTTTGGTCCCCTTCCTTCCCGGTCGCTCTAAAGTTTTAATTCAAGCGAGACACAAACGTAAGAAAGAGCGAAAGGAAGATATGATGGCTGCTTCAGAAAAAAAAACCTCATCATAAGCGCAAAATAAATTACATCCTATTCATCGCGCGTACGAAAAAGAAAAATGATACATAAATTCGGGATGAAAGTAATAGCGAAACGTAACGCATCCTTCAAGACGCCGCGCCGTGTCGATAGAGTATGGGCCTGGGAGAGAAAATTTAATACGACGAAAGAAAAAACTCGAGAAAAATTATTGAAGCCAAACCAACAACAACATGGCACGCAAATGGTGCGGGAAAATCCGAGCGCTGAAGCGTGCGGCAAAACACCGTTCCACACATTAAAGACGTGAGCCCCGCGGGTGGGACAGCCTCGCGGGACGAAATTGTAACCGATCGGGACTTTATTTGAATATGAATTATTTTTCGGCTAGCTACGGAGGATTTTCCAGCCCGTGCGAAGGTATCAATAGCAATTGATTTTGAAAAGGGGCGCCGAAGGGCGGACGCGAACTGATGCCGTTAATGATGAAGCCAGGTGGGAGAAGGGAAAAATAATCCACATCATCACTTTTCGATTCATGTGCGGAGGAATGTTTTAGGCGGTTACCTTAAACGAATGGGAATTGTGTGCCTAATCGTTTCCTTTTTCTTTTAAGTGGCAGGAATGCTTTGAACAGGATCAAATTTACATTTATTTCATCTCTCTCTGAACGTCACTTTTATTGAATTATTTTTTCCTTCGACAGCTGTAGTTCGCACAATTCAGAATCATCAATTTTAAATTATAAAAAGAATATCCTTTTCTATATTTATCACATCACTTCAAGTTATTCTTGGAACCCCAATTACCATTAAGTTGTTGCTGTTTTATGTTATGTTCCATCAATTGCTCCAATGTGGATCAAATTTCTTTGACGCGTTTTTCGTGTTGAAGCATGAAATTTGGCCATCAATCGAGAATTAACAAAGTGTTAATCTTTGTGATATTATTTGAATAAAATTGCTACAATTTATTTCAATCGATATTTCAGCAACACTTACATATTCCTTTGTGCTAAATACAATGGCATTGTTAAATCGGTCATCCCCCTTAGTAAAAAAGTTTATTTCCCCGCTAGAGGCAAAAAACAAGTTCCCAGAAATCAACAAGTCCCACGCATATGATACAAAATAGCATTAAAAATATCGGAAAATAACGTTACTATGGCAGGAATACATTATAACTATATGGTGAAATGAAAACGACAAAAAAAAACAACCTCGGCAAATCAACAGCAACTGGTGAAAATAAAAGGAAATTAATTCATGACCCACCCCCACCGCACCGGCTTCTTCCCAGTCAGTGAAGCCCATCAATATTGAGTGCAGCAATAATGCAATAATTTCCATTGCGAATGGACTGAAAGAAACGGACAAGCGCTGGATGAGGGAAACCTGGACGCTAGGAGCCAGGATTGGAGGATGAAGGAAAAGCAGAGAGGGAGACAGGAGTTCCAATAATGGAAGTGGCAACATGGCCGTTGTCAGTACGATTGAATGCAGTGCGATTTATGCGCGCGGCATGGCATTGGAAAATAGATTCCGATAATGCCTTCCCGGCCGTGCAGGAAAGTATGCGCTAAAGTACGCAGAAACCGAGCCCCGGGAAAATATATGTGCGCACTCTATTCATTAACGAAAGGTCTTGTTCGAATCGGTGAGTGCAGTTCCCTGTGAAATGTGGATGGCGCTCGTAGGCCGTTTGTAGTGTATTACTTTTGCATCTATCTATTCTCCATAGAATGTGGAAGCAAATGTAGGTGAAATTTTCCCATATATTTAATTTAATTTCTCTACGTAAAACAACTACTTTACAGATTGCTCTATTCGAAACCAATCCCTTGGCTTGATTTCATTGCTATTGCGGGTCCATTTAAAACGGCGAAGAATTTCCATCACGGGTTTCTTCGCGGGCGTGCTCCAAGAGAGCAAAGGCAAGAATTTTTCATTTGCGAAATTAAACCAATCGCAGCATAAGAAGTGGGACGAGGAAAAAAAAGTCTCCCGACAGCAAACAACCGACGGCAAACCTGGCCCGGTGGAAGAATGCAAGAAATTTGTGATTTACAAACTCTACCGTAAATCGTGTTTGCTCGCCAACTCCCCGGTCACATTTTCCGGCTTCGTTTCGCCACGTCCCGCCCGGATGCGCTTGGACTAGCCGTGGGGAGTCAGTGATTGGTCTGGAAAGCGGGAGAGGAAAGGGAGTAGCAAGAGGCAGGAAAAACATGTCCCTTAGGTGCCCATTGGTATTTGCTTTCTTCCGATGGAAAATAGTGCAACGAATTCGAGGAACGGAAACATCGATCCGAGCTTCTAAATAGTGCTAGTCGAACGATTATCGAATGTGTTCAACATTTAACAAACACTAAAAACACATTTTCTTAATGCTAACATTATTTATTAGAGTTCAAGGCATTCGTAAGCGACTTTCAAAAGTCTTTCCTAATTCCACTCAATCAACCTACGGGTACGAGATAATAAGCACTTATTCTGGAAGTCTTTAACGAAGCTTTTCCGAAGCAGCCACTTAAACGAAGCGCAGCCAACACACAAAAAAAAACCCCACGGCATGAAGATTGAGATGAAAAGTCCACGTCCATGCCAGCTGGCGAAGAAAATTGGGATGCAAAATGTTGCCGCAATTGGGTCAGCGGTATCGGCAGCCAGGCAAGATGGTTACGGAGCAAGATGCAGCTCAGATGCCGCTCGAGATGGTGGTACATAGTTCTTGAAGTTTGGCATTCGCGTTCCTTTCGTTTCGTTTGCTTTTTTTTCTGACCATGTATTCCCAGCTCCAAACTTGTGACTTATTACGACTCTTGCCGAAGTAGTTTTTGCGCTTTCCTTGCTTTCCTCCACGATAGCGCTCTGGTGCTGCCTTTCGTTTCGGCGGCGCATTTTACCGATGGATAGTTTCGATCTTCGCGCGCGCCCGGACCGGAATCGAGCCAACGAATCGCAACGTACTCAGCGAGTACGCTGCAAACGGACATTCCCATTGCGAGAGTGCCCACGTCCCCCTTCGATTGCCCGTGGTCTCACCGTGGTTCGGTTTGGTTGGTTGGTTGGTGGTTTCTTCTATTTTTATCTCCGTCCAACGTCCAGCGTTCTCGCCGGCGAACTCTCGACGTCGACCCTGGGATATCGTGATGGTATCGCTCTGGTCGTCGGGGGGCTGCCTTTTCCGCCCCGCCCCGTGCAGCATCCCCGGAGGGGGGGCCGGGACCGGCATGGAAAAACTTTGACCATCCCAACTTGCCCGAGCATGCTTATTTTTCACGACCAGTTCGCCGCATCCGCGAATAGTTTGCGCGAAGTGTTTTCGCTCGCATTCGGCGCTCGCCCGGAATGGTGACCCCCGGGATACTCGGAGACAAAACAAATGGCCACCAGCGTAGGGCATGAGGGAGGAAATCGAAACGAAAACGGGCACGAAACGAGTCCGGAAAACCAGAACGACGACGTCGACGTCGTCGTCGTCTTCGAGCCGGACCGGTTCAGGTTTCAAGTTATTGCAGCTCTCTGCCCAGCTACTTCTAGGTTCCATTTGCTCCGTTTTGGCGACTTGCGTTTGCGTCCCCAGTTTTTGCTCCGGTTCATCTGTTTCTTCATCTGTTTTATTCACCATCCAAACCGTTCCTTCTTGATGCAATTTTTGTGCTGCACGTTGCGGACCAAGTGTCGCCCGGTCTTCTCTCCGCTTTTTCTACGTTGTTTTTCCGCTTTTCACCCGATCTCCCCATCGCGCCTCTTTAACGCTGGTGGTTGTTTTTCGTTCTTCAACCCTTCATGTTGTCCAGTTTGTTGCCATTTTCGTACCATTTCTTTTACTTTTCTCCTTTGTCTTGCGCTGATGCAGTTTGTGCTTTTTTTTGCTTTTGCTTTTGCTTTTATTTGATTCATCGCCACAGTTTTTCGATTTCGGAGTTTTGTTTTTCCGCACGCTTGGAAGTGTTTTTACGATCTTCTTTTCGCGTTTACGAGTGTCTTCAAATCGGCGATAGGGGTGTCCTCTTCGGACGTGCAGTTACTTCTGACGCTGCATTCGTCCGCATACAGATGTAGGCTGCACACGAACACACACACGACACGGGTTTCTTCCCGAATTTTACCTCACTTTTTTCCGTTAGGTCCTGCAATCTACTCCAAATTTTATTATTCGCCCTCCCCAATGTACGTTTAATTCTGTGTTTTACTTTATCTTCTGCTACTTGTACTTGTTCTCCCATTTTTTCATTCTTTCTTTCATCCAAGCGTTCTGCTACACGCGTTATCTCCTTTCTTAAGCCTTCCTTATGTGCCCGTTTATGTGTGTGCGCCCGTCCGTCTGTCTGTCCGCTGGCTTAACGTGAATTTAAAACAGAGCCCCCAGGACGTGCGCGGACGCGGTTTTTTGATGGAAGTGTGGTTTCCACTTTTCTCCTTCCTGCTCGAATTATTGTGCCCCACGTTTTTGACGGACGTTTTTATCTCCCCCCCACCGGTTCCGATTCCTCTCCCACGGGGAACGACCGCGACGGTTGGGTTTCGGGCGGCGCAGTTTGCGGCGGCTGACCGTACCTTTTGATCATCCTTAATTTAGTTTTTATATTGCATTTTTATTTGCATCCCAAGCGCCGGCTTCTGCTCGCCGGCGTGCAAGACACCTTCGGGAACGGGGAGGAATTCAAAAGAAAAAAAAAGAAGGAAACGGAAGGAATGAAATGGTGATAGCTTTAGCTTTTATGGGCAGAGTTAACTTAGGCAGTAAGTGCTGCGGGTAGATATTAGTTCTCATAATTCTTTCGACAGGCTAATTCGCCGTTCTGCTGCACAAGCGCTTCGTCGATGTGCTTCGGTAAGAGAAATAGGTCCTTCGTCCTAATTTCTCGACAATTTTCATGACCTACGACGTTTCCGAAATTGACCACTTCAAAAAACCGCCCGTACGAAGCATTCTCCACCATGACTGTACAGGTTCTGAAATGCAGGAATGCACTCCAATGAGCGGCCGGAATGTCCACTCGATGGTTTTTTTTTCGATTCCTCCCAACCAACGTCCGGGGGTCAATCATTGGCGGGGAACCTTCTTTTTTTGGCCACGCTTTAGCTCTTCCTTTTCCAATCCATTTCCCACCCATCGGTATAATCCACTCCGTAACGGATCTCGGCCCAAGCGTCGGTGGCGTACATTTTGGGAGCGTATTTCCATTCTTGCTTTCTTTTTTTATCCCCGCACCGTCATAAGAAGTGTTACGAACAGAATACAAATAAAAAAAGAACCTCCAATCCTGACTTAAGGTCAAATGGATACCAGGTCGGAAAAAAGGACCTCCAACCGAAGCGTGAAAGGGCGCAGGGGAAGAACTGAGAGAGCTTGGTTGGTGCATCGGCGACTAATGAAAACGCCGAACACCGTTTCAATCGCGACGGAAATGGCATTCCGAGTGGTAATTGAGAACGACATGAAGTGAAAAATATGCCGCCCGTCCGTGGACGAGTGGACTTTCGAGTCGCCGAGTGCGCCAGTGATTTTCACCCAGTGTCGGTCGGGTTGGAAAGTCATTGCGATAAAAACGAGGAGCGAATGAATTTTGCAAAGCTCCCTTTTCTGGCTCGCTGATGCGAGGAGGAAAGTGCGGGGCGAAAAAAAAAGGATCCACTGTCGTACGCCACTGTCATCGCACCATTTGGGCGATCGGGTTAGGAAATATAAAAACCGAACCTTCGCGGATATTTGGCACGCAAAAAAAAAAACGAGTCGTATACGTATGAACGTGCACCGAACTTGCAGCTACACCACGGCTCCATTACGGTGACGGTTGTGAAAACTCGAGCTGAAAGACCTAACAGTCGCGGGAAGAGCCGTAGAACTTTTTAACTTTCCCCGAATCAAATGTCATTCGAAACATTCGATTAGTGTCCGGGATAGTCGGGGACCGGGAAAACAAATGGCGTATGAAGGTGATCGCTCGGGAAAACCCACCGATATCCCTTCGTTTTCTAATATGAAGCAATTAGTTGTCGTTTGGCGTTGGCAAACAAGGGCTGAACATTGCTTCGGCAGACGGGTTTTTGCTTTTTCTTTCACCTTTTCATCGGACAGGTATCTGTGAACGTACTGGAAAAATCTGTTTTGCTTTTTCCATTGGAATTGATGAAATAAAAAAGTAACCACACCACACTCGACACGTGAAGTACTTGGACGAAAAATAGCTCGTTTTCGATCGTCGGACAGGAGCAAAAATGGCTACGTTTGTTGTTTTTTTAGCAGGGCAATTTAATACCATCTTTCGGTACAAATTATGTTTTTTAATCAATTGAAAACACAAAATGGAAAAGTACACCATTACAACACCGGAAACCGGTGCACTCTGATGAGTCACACACTGCACCGGGAACCGCGGGGCCATCCTGTCATCAGTCTATCAGATCGTCGGCACAACTGTCAAACCTGTGAGCGTGGAAAGGAAATGAAAATTTCGCCTAGAAACGTGCAGTAGCTCTCCTAAGCTCGCCATTTTAATTGATTTAACTTTTCCATTTGGTAATTTGTTTTCCCCGTTCTTTGTTCTATCGTGTCTATTGTGTGGGGAAATTAAATGAAAACATAAAAAGGCTCGAAACGTTGCTCGTAGGGATGTTTGATGGAAGCGATAAAAAATATCTAACTATGCAGAACATTATTAACCCTTAATGGTGCTAAAAGCTTTTAAAGACACGGCTGAAGGCAAAAAATTATGTCCTTTAAGAAAAAACAACAAATTTATTAGAAATAATTCCCCTTCTATTCAGAAGAATATTTTACATGTTTTCTATACATCTATGGCCGGTTTTTCCAAATTTATATGTTTACAAATGTACTTCCTTAACGATAACTATTTATCTATCTAAGTTATTCAAATTGAGATGTTTTAGATCATCAAGATTTTACGTTGGGATCTATCAGTTTTCTCGACACTGTCCCATACAGAAGGTAAACAACACTGAAAAAAGCATTGCTCATATGTACAAAGCGCGCCATTAAGGGTTAATCATATTTAAAAAAGAGACTCCTAACGTTGAACGCAAGGCTGATTGTAGTGATGAAGAATAACAAAATATGCAAAAAAGGCCATTAGAAAATGAACGCCCAAATGTCCGTGCCCCTTTCGAGAGCGGTGGTTAGAAACCAATCAAAAACAATAAACCCGCCAGCATGTCACGGCGAATGTTTCACGAGCTTTTTCGTCGGCTCTTCGCCCGGAACTGGCACCTCCGCGCATGTGGCCTTCGACGGCGTTTCGGTGGGAAAACAAACCCGGAAACGGGTTAGTTCTACCAACCCAACTTTCCGGAAATCGAACGAAACAGGCAGACGGATACGAGTGAGTTAAGCTGATGGCTGCCGGGAACCTTGAAGTGCCTGTGTCGGTTTTTTTGTTGTTGTTTTTATTTTTGGGGTAAATGGCAATCCCGTTTTCAACCGAGTTGGCTGCGGGAAAAATGGCATAAGCCAAGGAAACAGATGCACGTGCCGTTCAGCATTTGGAACCCGCCCGCCCGGAAGGAAGCGGAAGTAGAATCATCCTTAACGATGGCATACACACTTACCCACACACGCGCACATACAGAAGCGCACAGACAGGTGAATCAACGAAAAATTAGACCAAAACTTGATTGCAAAACAACAACAACAACACTGCAAAGAAAGACGAAAATCACGCGCTCGCAGCTGAACGCCGTGAACACATGTTGGAATGGTGTCGGAGCAGGTTTTCCTTCCCGTCCCCGAGGGGGGGGCCCGTTCGGAGATTCGTTCTGACGGGCCGATTTATATGGGTTGGTTTTCCTTCTTCTTCGTCTTCTGCTGAACCGTGCGTGGGTACCGTTGGGCACACCTGGCGTCGAAGGGCGTTGAAAGACAACGCCGGCGATGGCGTGCGTGCGACACGCACGGCCGGAGGCGCGCAAGGAAAAGCGCAAATCGGGGAAAACACGCACACCCTGCACCGAAGGGCAGACCGACGACACACCGTTTATTGTCCGGGAGATAGCGGCAATCGCGCTACCCACCTTTCTCCACCTTAGGCGGCGTGTGTGTGTGTGTATGTGTGTGCAGATGATTCGCTGATTTACCTCCCAGCGTTTGGCGAAAAACGCGAAAATATTGTCGAAATAAAACAAATGCAGACGGCGGGCGGGGAAGCGAAAAAAAAAATGGCAAACCGGGTGTGGTGGAACTCGGAACCGGGGCACGGGGCATGCGGGCTTCTTCCTGCTAATCGGGAACGATTTCGTTCCGACAAACAGCTCGTCCTTCTTTTATGATTTTCTTTCCAACCACTTTTTTTTTTACTACCATCTTTTTGTCATCCTCATCGTCGTCGTCCTCGTCGTCGTCCTTTAAGCAACCCGACTCGTCGGAACGAAATGGAAGGACGAGCTTCCACTCGGCGAAGGGGGTGAGCCCGGTATCGGACGGTGGCAAATTGCGAAGGGAAATGAACACATGATGTGTCCCAGAAGTGTCTCGGTGAAGCGCGCGCGCGTGTTTTCCACGGGAGCGCGATCCGACCGGGTGTTGTATCCTGCCATGCCTTGGCTCTATGTTTGCCGAGCCGACCGTGACCGAACCTCCTTTCCCTCCCCCTGTCGCCACCGTGAAAAACCCCTGTCGGAAAAGCGGGGGCCCGGGTGTGTCGCGCGGTACACGTGCGACGGGAACAGTATGCCGATTTCAATTTCGCTTTAATATCTCCCGTGGGAATTGGAACTTCCTCGTCGGCGATGAGAGTACGCTGGAGGACACACAGGTTCATACACACCGACACACATTCACACAATCCAACATCCCGATAAACGTGTTGTGCCGTGTTGCAACCCGGTTTTATGGCCTGTGGTTCGGCAATGGAGCCGACCAAAACCCCGGGCGAACGCGAACGGATGTTATTATGACGCAGCACCGATTGGAAAATGAACCTTCGCCGGTGAAACCTTCCAATTGAAAAAGGAACGAAGAGGCAAGTACTAAAAGCTGCTTTCAGCGGGTAAGGGGGATCTCAAGACAAGATAGGGCAGCAAATGAAGAAAAAAAAAACGAACGACAATCACACGGAAGTAAATTCGATTTCCTCGAGAAAACCCACACACTATCATCGGTGTCGTTGTAGTCCGCTGCCGTTATCATCATTGCCCCGTTATCGTCTCCTTTTCTTCCCCGCCCGTCCCCGGTGGAAAATGGAAGCGCAGTCCAATCCGATCTGCGATTACATTGCGGCAAGGATATGGGTTAACGAAAGGAGTAGCATTTTATTCGCCATTGTTTTTAGAGAACCATTTTCCGACGGTCTGTGGAATGTGTCTTTAATGGTGAAATTATGTTTCGCTTTCAATCGGGGGAAAAAAAATAAAACCCCATTTGATTTGTTTTCCCACTTAATGCTTCATATGATGTTCTTATAAACTCTCCCCCTTTGCCAGACGCTGTTCCTCTTTTCCACCGTTAATCCATCCGTTTTAACTGACCGACGCGTTGATGCTGGTGCACTTCCGCTGTGTATCATGTCGGGGCCACTAGAAGCGTGCGGATTATCTACCATACCACGGTGTGCCAGTGTACGTACGTCCTTCTCCATAGCTGGTGGTGTTTTTTTTTAAACCCCCTTCGCTTGATCGAGGTGAACTCGTTCGGTGGGATAATAATCTTCCGGCAACGGTATCAACTCGAGGCGTCGTGGCGTGCTGCAAGGCCAGGATAGCGCAAGAACCGCAAGAGAAGTGTTATAAAACGGGACCCCTTCTTCGGTGGTGGCGGAAAATAGATGCTTCGATAGACATAAAGGGGATGAAGGAAAATTATTATCTCGTCCCATCGTCGCATCCCGTGCACGGTTGTCTCGGAGCGTTGGTTATTAAACGTCGTTGTGGTGGTTTTACTCCAGTTGATTGCGGAAGGATTCCACTCGCTCGCACAGTTGTTCGGGAAAACTTGTCCATTCTACCACGTGAACCCACACACACACACACACACATATATTCTTTAAGTCGTCGGATTAGTCGGAGCCCCTTGGATTGGCGGAAACAGAGGAGAAAAAAAACCTCCTAGACTAATCCATCCCCGTAGGAGTCCGGTGCACTTTCGAGGAACCTACAACGAACGAGTAGGATTTGGTGAGACAATTTGTTCCTCCACGCCGGTTGCAACTTTTCGTTAACTGATTTTCCCCATCCGTTCCCCCGTCCGAGCCCTCGGCGGTTCATCCGCACGGCTTATGGGGGGGTAAAACTCTGTCCGTACCATTTTCCGTGCCCTGAGCCGGGCCGAACCCGGGCTGGCCAGTATTAATCGATGGATCAAGAAGCGACTCCTAGAACGTGGACTCCCCCTTTGTTCAGCCCGACTGGGGGTTAAAATACGCCTTGTGATTGGGTGAAAATAATGTTCACGAACACGATGGCCCCGCACGATGGTCGTGAATAGGGGGGTGAACAGGGTGGGGCGGCTGGTCGGAAAACACAATAATCATTCTCGACCGACTCGTCCGGACGGTACGGTAAGGTGATCAGAAGGTTGGAAAAATTAATTTTTCCCCACAGAGACTTTTCTTCGGCATCAACAGTCGGGAAGGGAGGTGGGTGGGTGGGGAAAGAATCGTTAGCTGAGGGATCTCGGCCGACTCACTATTTATGACCGGTGCATGATGAAGCTACATTGATTCGCTTCGCCATGCGCTGAGATGAAGAAGCGGAGAAAGCGTCAAGCCACGGCTTCAAGTTTTGCTGACACATAACCTACAAATCAGTTAACTCGGTAACTCCCCAAGCCTTACATTTCCTACCTCCCCGAGCCTTATGTGATCCACAGTTGTTGTTTCTTTTTCCGAACACTCATGAAACACAACATCCCGACCATCTTCATCGGGTGTCATTCGTTCTCACACGAGGATTAATTTCCCGCCGGAGCGCACTGCTCTGCTCGCCACGGCAAATACTCCATCGGGACGAAGTGGAAGCGCAGACGGGGCAAGGCGAAGAGCTTGGGGAAGCGAGAAAAACGAGAAACACGCTTTATTGCGCCAATGACCGTTATCTATTTCTGTCCATCATTCGTTTGGAAACACTTCCGGGCCGCGTACCGTGTACCGAACCCAATTTCCACCGAGACCGAAGAAGGACGACCGTCAGGGTCACGCCCGGCGCTGGGCAGCGAAAAACCACCCACCCGCCGAATGCGATGATGGGCGACGCGTGATGTACGTGGAATTATTAGGACGATAATAGCCACCGTCCGGGCGGATGGACCGGGCACCGACAGAAAAGCAATTAAAAGTGGGACCTTCGAAGAAGTGTTGGCGCAGGGTTATTGCGTGTTTAGAAGTGTGTGCAGTAAATTAGTGCACATTCTATTCGTTGGAGCTTTGGGAGCATGGAGCCGGGTAACATCGTTTTCCCGTGCACGAGTGCAAACCTTTTCGGGCATGAAGACGTCACTGGTGGTCTTTCCCACTGGGCTAAAAGCCCAAGTGTTAGGTTTCTAGTTTTTATTGACTTCATAAAAACACACTTCGTTCTTCAACACACGATTTGTTTGATGAAACTGAACTTTGATTCGGCTGAATCCTTATTGCATGTGAACATCCGATGGCGATTTTTTTGAATGAAGGAAATTCTAGTTTTAGGTTGCATCTACTGGTTTCAAAAACGTTGGATTTTTCAAGTTAAAATCTTCAGTGTTGCACCACGCATGGTTCATATCGGTTGTGTTATGTGAAACAAACAAACCATTTTACTATCTTCTGGTTTTGTATTCCTGTACTCCTTCTTTAAACATGTTCACTGTTTTCTTTGCATAATTTTGCGTTTCCTTGATCTTAGTTCTGCAGGTACAACATGAAGTTCGATTTGTTTTCTTACTGTTTTACATAAAATTGAAACGACATGTGAGGAAACTTGACTTGATGATAAACTCAAGTAAAACGTTGCATCTTAAAGGACGTCAAAATAATAAAAATGTTATAATATAACCTAAGTTAAAGCTTTAACTTAATGGTGTTTCAAATAAAATTCTGATGTATTATTTACATAAATAATTATTTTCGAGATGCAATGCGATCGTGAAAACCCTTTTTTTCTCTTCTCAGAAATAGAATCTGATAATGTTTTATCAATAACAAGTAGGCTGTGGAAAAATCATTGCAATTCGAATTTAATATAAAATTGGTGAGGTTGTATACTCTGCCAATTCTGTTAAATATGCACCTTAATTTAGCTCCATCTCAAATATTTTATAATTAAATTATTTCATTCCTGCTCCATATGAAAAATTAAGAGATTATGCTCACGACTTCACCTAAATGCAATTTAAATCGGTTTGTTCACGAGAAAGGCATCAGGTGCCAGGCACCGATACAAAAAACTTCTCGTCCATCAACACGCAAATGAATGGTAGTGTCTTTTGAGTAAGTACATTTTCATTACCAAATCATTGCCCATTGGAACAGAACGGCACAATTATCGAACCCACAGGCTGGTGCACGCATTAAAACGTTCCCACTAATGCCCGTTAACCGTACCTTCCGACGGCATCCATGGTGTAAATTCATTTTAATTTTATTTTAATTTCCATGTCTAACAACCGCCGGAATGCTGAGCCACTCGCCGGGAAGACGTTCGCGTACGTATTTGGGTTTTACTGCTATTTGAGCATTTGCATCGAAGCAGACAGCTTCGTCCGCCTTCCGCATGCCCCGGCGGTAAGCAGAAACCGGGAGAGTGCAACGATTTATGATACATCGCTAAATTTGGAACGACATTTTACGCAGCCCATCGACAATTTACCTTCATCTTCATTGCCCATCGTGTGGCTTTCTTTAAACCCAACTGTGCCGAAGGCAGATTTAATGCCAGCAGACAACGGATCACTTTTCTTCCGCCTGTTGTGTGAATGACTTAGACGATCGTTTCGTGATTGCTTGGTGGAAAGGAAGTGGAAAACAACACGGTGATAAAATGCAAAGAAAAGATAAATGCAAACGGTACACGCGGTTTAGCGTAAAACAATGGCAGACACTGAAAATGTCAAAACGCGCGACTGAAGTCGTTGTAATGGTTTATTATGTTTTTATTCACTCGCATCCTGTCATGAATAAGCTCCGCCAAGCCGCCTGAAGAGATCTCGCTCTAATCCTGTCTCTTATGGGTTTTAATTTTCATTCCCGTCTACCCTGCGACCCTTTACCCCTCACTCCTGGCCCGGATGGAACAGGCTTCGGAAGGATATAAGGTGTAGAAAATAAGAAAAGGAAATGGTACAGATTTTATCCTTGCTGTTTTTTCTCACAGAAACATTCGTCCTTATAGCCACACATTCCAGTGCGGATTTTGTCCCGGTTGAAGCTCCGAGAAGACCCACCAAAGGCACAACAGTAAAAAAAAGCGCGCAACCGGGGCGGGGTTGGGAAAGCATAAAATGCAGCAATAACATCCTCCGTTCCAAAGTGTTTGAAACGCATTCATACGACGCCTGCATCCTCTTATCACTCTCGTCTAAAAGGGCGAATGGAAGGCAAAGTGTTTTGCCGTTTTGTACCCTTTCCCCCCGCCTCTTCAGTCTTGTTTAATTCCAGCGAAAAGCCTTGGATTTGAACCGATGGAAAACAGGAGGCACATAAAACACGGGAGGCGCACGCTACCTGAGTGCCGCGAGAAAATCGGGCGGATGAAAATCCTTGTTATCCTTTTTTATATGCCTTTCTGGTCCTGCTCGCTTTACTCCACGTCAGGCAGGCGAGGACACTAACGAGGCACTCCTACGACGGTTACCACGACCGGCGTTCCTCGGGATGTTTGTGGTGATGGTATCGGTGGTTTGCCTGATGGGATTATCTATTACCAGCGCATCCTCCCCACCCACAGTGGGCCTCTTTTGTGTGGGGAGGGTTTGGAATTTTATTTCCCACACATGTTTGCTGCCCACTTCTGCCCACAGCTACTTTGTTGTATTCGTGCGATGCGTGCGTTGAACAAAGCAAAACGAAAAAAAGGATGGCTTCATTTCCGTGCATTTTCTTTTCCCCTTTTTTATTAGTTTTCTGTGATGATGGGGAGAATCAGTTTTTTTTTTCTATTATTATACAACCGGAGGAAAATGCTCATAGCTCCGGAACATGATTTTTCCTCGGAACCGCACACTAGCACACTTGGATGCATTCATCACAATCAGGCGTTCGTAAAAGAATGCACATCTCTCGTTCCACTTCCCAGGAAAGATATGGGTATGTGTGTGTGTGTTTATATGTGGCTGTTTTACCTCTCTTTTATTTAGCTTACTTCGATCGAACTCTGTCAGCATCCCCGAGAATGAGAAGCTTCCGGTGAAAACTTTGCCACTTATTTTCAATATTTTATTTTTATTCAGTTCCGAAGATATTCCACACCCATCGGAGTTTATTCTTCAATGAAAGGGTTTATTGACACGCTCGTGATTGTGTTGGAAGGGTAGCAGTGATGGAGTGGTGTGCGGAACGGATAATAAAAAGTGATGAAAATAAAACCTGACAAATGACAGCGAAACACAGATGACGCAAGCCACCCGATGGGGCGGAAGTTTGAAGTGAGGTTCCGCTAAGTGATCCTTTCTATACATCCCTTTTTTTAAGAATAAAAATCCTATCCAACTTGCACCACTGCACGTTGCTTTTGTCGAGGCAAAATTTCCCCCAGGAGTAAGACCGAATGATGATGAGTTTGGCCTACTTTTCGTCCCCCCTTACGGTGAGTCAACGCAATTTTTGCATTTCTGCATCCTTTCCTGCATCGTTATAAGTACAGCAATGGGGGAAAATTTCCCTTTTCTCCGATTCTCTTTACCGCCCGGCTATGATGAAATGTAAATCCGTTATTTATTTTTGCTTAATTAGCATTCTAACATGGATCCCCATTCAATCCGGCGATGTTCTTGCTACACTTTTTTGTTACAAATTGAATTGCATTTCAGAACTAACCGGTTTTCCGGGACGTCCTGTTGATGACGGATTAACGAGAAAGGAAAGTAACATGGACCAATGAGAGAAACGTGTTGAGTACTTAAGCAGAATTGTACAATCTAAGAATCTTTCAAGCAATTAAATTAGTCAATATACGAGTGTCTCGTATAAGTTGCATATTGTCGGTGTGAGTTTCGTGAAACTGTTTTTAATTTGTCCAATGAAAACTTACATTTGCAGCAAACCTTAATTAAGATAGAAAAGAAGAAAAAAAAGAAGAAGAAGAATGTTAATGGAAAAACAAAGTTCCAAAATAAATACATCAGCATCTCCCAGGGAGAATAGTCGTTTTGCATAAGGATCCTCTAGCGAATATTTCTGTTTGTGTTTTTTCCTTTAGTTACCTTCGGAGCGATAATTTTAGTCCAATTAAAAAAGGAAGTGCTTTCATCCTCGGAAAAGACACAGCGTTTGTCCAATTGCATTACTTTATTACGACCTTCAAAATGAGTCCCGGCGTGTCCTTAACGGTCTTCCGTCGCTTCCGTACGACACTCCGTGTCTGAATTGACGAAATGCAAGTGAAGAGACAAAATAAACCTACAGTCTGTGCCCCGGGGGGGCCCACTGTAAGACGAACAAGGCCAATTTCAGTGGGAAACTAGCGGAATAAAAAAGGACGGTTTTCCAAAGAAAGACAAGAAGGAAAAATGCGACACCACTAGGACAGCGGGACGACGTGACCCATTTCTATTGCCGCTCGCAGAAAAAGCCTGCCCGAGGGAAAAGCTTACTAAAAAAAGAAAGGGAAACGAAGCGACAATGATGAAGGCACCAGAAGCGAAATGATCCGTCGAGCGATTGCATTTCCTGCATCCCGAATCCCTTTGCCGACGTCCGCTCGAGGATGGCTTCGCGCGAGGAGGGCCGCTTGTGCGAGCGTCAGGGGCGCGAACAAATTGAAACGGAATCCGATTCCGGCCCCCGAGGGCATGGGCCACAGTCAGGGCTTTTCGCTGGCACCGGACGGGATTAGAAGGAAGCGCAATCGCAACTTTGTCACACGCCACCGTGGAAGTTCTCTTGAGCATCGGGCGGGGGAAAAAAAACCTTCCAAAACAGAACAAAATAAAAATAGAACCAAGGACAAACAGGGAAACGTGGACGGGTTTTGCTCGGGAAAAATGCTTACGGATTCGGACGCGATTCTATCGAGGAATTCAATTCGTCCTCATCCTTTCCCCAACAAAACTCCCGAGTTGGCGGAGCGAAAACTTCCAATTACATCAAATACTCGAGAAAGCAGATGAAACACTAGCCCGAAGGGACGCAAACGGTGGTGGCCGTGGTCTTATTAGCGCATTAATGTTGCTGTTACTCAACCAGGCCAATATCACTGGCCTTCAGCGATGCTTTAAGCTTCGTCCAACCGGCGGTTTTGATCAGCGCTTCACCGAACGCCAGCGCACTCGAATGCTCTCCTTCAAGAAATGCAGCTCGTCAGGCGTGAACAAAGTGTGGTGGGAAAATGTAGCCAAGTATTCTTTTGAAGTAGTTTGGTAATATTACCCCAATGGGGAGAAGGGGAGGAAGGAAAGAGTCACCCCCAACTGTGGCATGTTTTGCATTGCATTTCTTTGCGTCGAGCTTTTACTCTCCGGGCTGGCATTATAGTTGTGATTAAGCATTTCTAAGCCAAGTAACAATTTGTGCATCGTTGATGATGGACGAAGTTTGAGCCGGATGAATGGTTTAAGCCCACCTTCCTCACCGTCGGTTTGGACGCGGATAAAGGAGGCAGGATTCGTTAGCAGGAAAATTCCAGTTTTGTATCATCTGAATGCACGCTTTGAGGAGGGCGCTCGGGGACGACAGGATCCATAAGTTACGATTTAGTTTCGTTCTACGAAAAACAGGAAACGACCTCCACCTTACCCTTCCATCCGCTCCCTTCCCCACAGAAACGAAACGAACAAGTTTTCGGTTTTTTGTTTCCCAAAATCCCACCCATCTCGGTATCGAATTCGCCTTTCTGTCCAAGAACATTCTGAAGCGGAACCAATTTTTCAAAACAAATAAACCAGTGAAAGCTCCTCTCCCGGGGTGGATGGATAATTCGGGTGGGAAGCAAAGGGAAATGGGGTGGGCGAGTTTGATGGTTTGATTTCCGGGTGGTGGCAATCTATTTCCCGTGCCAGACACAACATTCACACAATATGCGGGGGAAAGGGAATGGGTTTACGAAAGGATAGTTGGCGAGTCGGTCGGGAATGGAAATGGAAATTCAACAAATGGGATTCATGGGATGGTGTTTAAAATACGTCCCGAGAGCGGGGAAAAGTACAAAACATTAACAGTGACAAAAAAGTCATCCATTTTTATCGAGTCGCTGAAGCTGAAGTGAATAATTCGAACTTGCGCTGACCCGCCTGCTGGCTGGCGTTGGAAATGTGCACGAAGGCAGTGGCAAGTGTTGGCAATGGAATCTAATTTTTTGCCCTTTTTCTGACATTCTGTTTGCCTGCCTGTCATCCCCGTTTTTCAGCAAGCCGGCCGACTTTGATGGAATGCTGCAGCGTTTAATTGTGGTGCGAAAAACTTGGACATTGTTCCCGCGGAAGCTTTCCAAGTTGGGTTTTGTTTTTCTTCCTTCTTCGTGGGATTTATGTTGCGTACCGCTGGCAAGGGCGGGAGAATGGTGTGATGGTGTTGGAGCGGCAAACTGGGCGGATCGCACAAAACGTATCAATTGACAGCAGCCTGCACCTGACACCAGGAGGGTTGCAACTGATAATGGCGCCGTAGTGGCGTAGTGGGCAATTGATTGGATCGACCCAATGATAAGTGAGAAAGCGAAAAATCACTCGTACACACACACCCGCAAGTACACGTAAAGAGAAGTGAAGAACAATGGACGGTGAAGCATGAGAAAATTAATTGAACGATTGTCAAACATCAAAAACACTGATGAACGAACGAGCGAACGAACGAGCGAAAAAGCTGCGATAGAAATAAAAAATAAAACACTCACCAGCAAAACACACAGACACACACACACACCCGAGCAAGCCTGCTATGATAAAAAGAATCTCACAATGAAAAATTAAACCACAAAAAACATGATTAATATGAGCGGTCTACATAATTTATGTAAACACAAGGACGCGGGCACGCGCTGAAGTGATGAACCCTCTGCCCCACCCGCCCCATGAAGTTGGCCGGAAGTGGATGGAATCGGCACTATGGTATAAAAAATTGATTCAACAATGCAAACGTGGTGGATGGAAACTGGTGAAAAGGAGAAAATAAAGCCATTCGCGCACAAACACATAACGCAATCCTTGTAGAAGATACTTGTAAAATATGATGGAATATCATGCGGTATTTTTCCATATATGTTTTTATCCGGTATGTTTCGTTATAGATGTAGATAAAAGCAACATGAAGTAAACCCAATTGCAAGTAACCACGGATAACGAAAACATTCTACAATTTCATAAATGGCTCAATCGTGTATGTGTATAGAGGAGAAGGCGACCGGTTTGTACTGTTGGTAAATAAATAAATTCTCATCCCGTACCCCGTTAGTATGGTGGCAAATAGGCAACAAGTACGTGTGAGAAAAGTTAAGGAAACCAATAGGAGCGTGGCGCACGTGAAAAGAAATACAAAACGCAACGGAATACAATCGATAGAAAGCAAATAAAGTAAAATAAAATAAAATAAAAACGGCTAAAGTGCATCGCACGGGAGAAGGGCAGCAGCTGGTTAGCGAAGGGTTGGGGTAAACAATTGAAAATGGTATTAGAGTAACGAATTGGTTAAAATAAATGTTAAAAATAGCGTTAGACATAAGAGGAAAGGAAGCAAAAGCTACCGATGAAAAGGCAAAAATTGTTCAATAAACGACACTGAGCTCAAATTTGAAGCAAACATAAGTCCAGAGTCATCGCATTGGCCAACCCGATCCGTTCGGTTGTTGTTGGTGTTGTTCTCTTCATTTGTTTTCTTTTTTCCACTCCACTGTCGACCGATCAACACTTTGTATGCACCTTTCCCGAGCGCATTATTCTCTCGCCATTTCGCACTGCATGATCGTGTGTGGACAAGCGCAAAAAAATATATATCATTCAAAATACATTCGAAAAAAATACAATCCCAAGCCTCCAAAGCGATGCAAATGATCACCCAGTGTGAAATCGCATCCTTTAATCTCGCGTTTTTCTTTTTCCCCTCTTCTGCATTCGCACAAAGCGGCCCCAGTTCAATGCTGGGGATCGTTTTGCAAATCCGTTTTCCCAAAACCGCATTCGCATTCGGTATTGTGAAGCCTGCTGTCGAGGATAATCGAGCGAACGACAAAGAACCGACCGGCAGATGCTTTGACAGGACGGATCGCCAGAAGAATCCTTCGTCTTCCCGCGCGCGCACACACACACACGGGCGCGTGTGTGGAATGAGAGAAAAAAAGGGAAACGAAATTCCCTACCACATGGGAGGGGGGGACTTTGGTAAAAGGTAGAATAAAAACAACTAGTATCGCCCGTTGCGGCAAGATGGGCCGATAAGGTGTCTCTTTTTTGGAGCGAAAGAAAGAAAAAACCAGATCAGGCACACGAGCACAAACCCGCGCTCCAACATCGAGCTCCCCATTCCGTTTGGAGCGGCCCACCGGTACCGATTCGTCACCGTTTCCGCCGGCTCAACATTACAATCCCTTCCTGGTCGGCCAAAGTTCTGAAGTGGGGGGACGAAAGAGAGCACCACAAGCGAAACGTGCGGTGGTGACTCGGAACTGTCAAAATCTTTGCCCGAGAAGTCCCGCGAGGTCCGCGAGGTGAACCACGATCGTATCCAACGTTGGGCCGCTGGATTTCCTGGAAGCTGCCATCGAGTTCCGAGTCTTCCGAGGGCGCAAGGTAAGCCGGCCAAAGCTTGCACTCCTTCGCTTTGGTATGCGTGGCCGCCTGGCGCGGGAGAATTGGAAGGGGATGAAACGGTGAATTGCCTCCCCAGCGAGGGGTTGAGAAGTGGAGTTGGTCCAGGGAATCGTAAGTATATGGCCGTGCGCCTTCAAAGTCCCGGAGAACCGGTTGTTCTCGTAGCGCAGTTTGTGCTGCTCGCCGATGACGGATGTTGGTGAGTTGGGAGGCCCAAGAGTGAGAATGGCATCGAATGGGATGCATCCCTATCCCAATGACCGCTGCTAGCCCCAACGCGTGAGAAGATGATGTTGGTCGAGATCTCATCCTCAGTATTCTTCGGTCTCACCACGGATTCTAGGTATCTCGGCGAAAGGGACAGCGTGGAGTACGGTGGGTCGAGGAATCCACCAAGGAAGAGACATTGCATGCCTCATCTGGTACCTTCCCCGAGCCAGCCTCCCCCCCCCCCCCCCCAGGAACTTGGGAGAAATTACGAATGGATGCAATCGCGTCGACTGGATCGCCCGGGCCGCACGTGGAATGCTGGAAGAGGGCGCTTTTGCATTCTTCTTTTGCATTTCGCTTCTTTATCTCGAGGCGTGTTTGCATTATATTATAGTACCTTCTTCTCCTCGGTGGCTTAAAGATGCACACCGAAAGGAAACCGACGTGAACGTGGAAACTGGAAGAGAGCGAAAGAAGAGATTGCAATGCGTGCGGTTTAAGTTACCGTCGTCGTCGTCGTCGTCGGCGTCTTCGTCGTGTTGGAAGACCCTCCGAGGCACGGCATTAGCCCGAAATCCGCCCGCCCGGAGTGAACTATCAGTGGTCATTAGGAGTGAGTGGAATAATTTCTCGTTTTGTCCGCCAGTGGGTTCGCTTTCCGCCGCCCTTCCTTCCCCGCGATCGTTTCAGTTTTGTTTCGGCGTTGCATTCCCGCTGGGCCCGGCTCGGCGATCAGTAGAAGATGGGAGGACACTTTTTTTTTATTTCTTGCTTCCAAAGTGCACTCCACTGCACGATGTTGATGCGTTTTTGCGCATCCTCAATTCATTGAACTCGCAGCGGATGGATGCAGGAAGGGGGGGTTGAAAGCCTTCGGCCATCGAGAGATCAATCCGAACGATCATGGCGGGTTGCAGATGATCGGTCGCTTGAGCGGAACGGAAGGCGTTCGTTTTCCCTTTGCTTAAGTGCACTAATTAATTAACCACATCCAGCTAATAGGTGGACGGTTTTGGGAGGATGAAAATAAAAATAATTAGAATGTTTGACCATTTGCCCGCAATTTTTCAGCGCTACGGAAAACGGACCAAAAGATCGAAGCGCAACAATTTGTTTAAATGATCATTAAATGAGATGTCAAATTAGTGTATGATAAATATCTGCACAGGGCATCAATCATTCCTTTGCCCGCGCCAGATGAACAAAACGTGGATGAAACGTGAATAAGATGGATTCATTCGATTTAAAAATGGAAAAATAGATCCCTTAGCTAGTAGCGAGTTGGATGGAGGGGTTATTAAAACAGACTGAAACGTAAGAAATAAGTGAGTCGAGTCTGTAACAAAACCAAGAGAATTTTAGTGAAAAGAAGAAAAGCAATAAAGAATATGTTTCAACTAGATGCATAAACCAGCCCGTATGTAATCGAACAAAAAGCTGTGAGATAAATTTAAAAATGTAACTGATCAGTTCTTTACAACACACGAAAAATAAATTATAAAATAACTGAAACTAGAACGAACACTAAACGAAAACCACGCGAACTCCTGCTAAATACCACAAAACCACTTGACAATCTAGTCGGACGGATCTCGGGCGGAAATAACGCTCTCGCGAAACGACGACAACGACCCCAAATCGGAATCCCATCTGTCAGTTAAGAGCAAAAGAAAGGATGTAATCTAGATAAGCGCCAGAAGATCGTCAAACTTCGCATTAGGAAAGCCAGAATGGACAAACTGGAAATAAATGTTTAAAACAAAAAAAAAACAAAAAATTACGCCCAATCCCAAAAACATGAGAAAAAGTTCATAGTTCGCTTCCCGCGAACGTACTCTCCTCCTCTGTTTTACGTCGTCTTTCGCTCGCCTCCTGGGAGGTTGAGTTCTTGCAAATGGGAAAAAAGGTAAAACATGATTCGCCATTCCAGCGAGACGGCTGGTTGGCAAGTGTGCATGCATATGACTGGGTACAACGCGAGCGATAGATTAAGAATGAGCAAAAAGCACTTGAAGAAGCTGAGCTAAGCGAATGGAAGCCCTGAAGGAATGTGAATGAAGAAAGGAAGCGGGCAAAAAAAATGTCGATCAAGGGGTGGCATGTAGCGCGTATGTAGAGAGGGAGGGCAAGACAGCGGCGAAGGTTAAATGATGGGGAAACTTGCGAAAAGCCACACGGAAGCAGACGAGGTGCGAGGATCAAGAGTAGGAAATAGGATGAAACAACTGTTAAGGGTAATTAGCACCACCACCGTGCGCTTCTGCATCGTCTGCGCCTGGGTCGAATGTGCTTGGGGAGCTGAGTGACGTCAGGAGCAGGAATAAAAATAAGAACTTTTTGCAAACTGGAACACATAAGAGAAACGAAGGATACATAGCAAAAGCTATAGGAGCTGAGTAGGCAACGGATAGAAACAATGTTACCAAGGTGATGTTAAAAGCGGTGTCGGATTAAATTCATCAACTAGCGTATGATAATTGATTGATTAAAGTCAGCCGGGAAGGCAACACATTTTGCCATATCTCCATATTGAACGTGGTGGAAGGATAATGGAATGGCTATTTAAAATGAAGCATGGGCTGGTAAGCTGATGGCAAGAACGAAACGGTGGCGGCAAGACAAGCAAGAATAATTATGTAACGCACGCAATGAGGGTAATTTTAATATGAATTATTATTTCATAGATTATCTCGTTTTTCTTTTTACCCACTCCCAAAAGCATACAAGAACGGGTGGAAAATGCAAAAAGTCGAAAGAGAAAATATGTAAAATAAAAATTTCCCCACGGAATATCCGCATCGCTCGGTAGGGGCAAGTGGGTTTCCATTATCATCGATAATGATTTACCTTTTCTGCTTGGTTTCGATTGATTCGTTTGATGTTAATGGATGGATGATGCATTTACCAAATTATTGTTGCCTTTGTCAAATGCGCCGATTGTAATGTTATGCGAATGTTTTTCTACCCACTGTTTTTCCTTCTCTTTTGACATTTCCCGAACTTTTCAGGACTTTTGTTTCAGGCTGGATTCTTTTTTTCATTTTGAACTGTTTCACACCAATTGCAATTTGGGTTTACCATTGTCCGACACTTGCTGGCACCTGGAACAGGAGCGTTTTTAACTTTTTCTCGTTTTTTTGAAAGAAATGAAAAAAGCAGAAAAATCCCTTCGCATCAAATCACATGCAACGGTTTCTGCATTAATGAGCAAACAACCACGCAGCGTATGTATGTACGTCGGAATGTCGTGTTTTACAGGTGTTAATTGGTTGTTTTACCGCCGGTCAGCCGATCGCCGATGATCCGAAAGGGTAGGGTTTCGATTTCGAGCTGAAAATGAATAAAAGAAAGGAAACCACAGGGCGCTGGATAAAAAGGATGAAAAAGATGCTTCTGCTTGGACACTGATGTCTCGGCTTGCGCAGGACGAAGGTTAATGCCGTGGTTTGCTATGATCGAGTGGTAACGCCGGGAACATTATCTCGGGATGAAATATCAGCCAATTAAGTTGAAACATTTTTGTACCAACGGGGACGGTGGCACTAGGGGGAGGGCGTTAAAAGCGAAAAATTATAGAGTCCTGATAATTTACCGAGCCAGGAGCCATACCAATAAACATCGTCACATTTATTTTGCTTCAAATTCAGTAATGCACCAGCTGTGCGAGCAAAACAAAACAGTTGTTGCAATAAAAATGCAAATGCTGCAAAACCTGTTTTTTTAACTGATGGGTGAACAGCAAAAAATGAATAAATTCAGTTCTCGTTGAATTATCTTGATGCATTCAATTATGACAACTTATGTGTCGCTTGTGATCGAAGTGCAAAAAAGCAGGTAAGTTACTAAAGAAACATCCAAAGTCACTTTTATTTTAGGAGAAATAAAATGGATCCGGCTCAATGTCTCACTCACCCACGATAATCATTAACTCAATTCCTAGAAAAGTACATACTTTCATTTTTTATCGTTACCACCGATCGCCGGTCGCGAGTTACCTCATCTGCCCATGATTTGGGACATTTGTGCTAAGATTGTACTACAAACTATTGTTCAAGCCTTCCCAAAAGCAATTATGCAAATAATTATGAGCCATTAGTGTGTAATGTTGATGTGAGATGTATGTAAATGGTGTAAAATAAAGTATGCAATTAGCCGCCCACCCATTAGGGTGCATTAAATGTAAAGCGCGGAGCGGAGGTGGTTTGGCTGTGCATCTCGCGTTAATCAGCGCTATCAAACCCATCGGGTGGACGATTAAGCTAGTCATGTGGACATAATAATGGGAACACCCGTATCCGTCCCGTCCACGATGTCGGCCCGGGTGAATTATGGTTTCTTTAAGGACCATTTAATTCAAAGCGCTTACCGATAGCATCGACAAATCCACTGCTGGGAGAGGGTTAAATTGTTATCGCTTTCATTACATCCTCTGTTTACGACCACAGCAGAATGCAAAGTGCGCGAATAAAATATTCGTAGATACATATTTCACAGGCTTAAACGACCTCAATATTCCTGGGATAAAGAAAAAAAAACATTCCGAAGCAAGTAGAACTTGTTTAATTCGTTTACATACCATGGAAATATTTATTATGCTGCAAAAAAAATTATCATAACCATCTAGTTTGTTTCGTAAAAGTGCCAGTTTTTAGTCCATCTTTTTGTCCGCCTCAACCTTTATGCTACCGTGCTTTAGGGAAGTTGTCTTCATTCGCTCCAAAACCTCGCTGTACGCAGGTGACAAGGGTTTCTGTACCACGTCGCGGTATTCGTAGCCCTTCTCCGGATCGATCTGTGAGAGAAGAAAGCAGAAATAAAATCTACACATTCATGTCAATCAGAAGAAAAATCAACTTCTTACTTACATTTAAACTGTACGACATATCCGAATCAAATACACGCAAATCTCCGCATACCAGGAATGGAACAATCGCCCGGTTCACCGGTGATCCCGTTTCGCAGGCAATTTTCTGCACATCATCCAGCATGGGATCGATCAGTTGCGGCACGTACCCCTCCGGTGGCTTATAGTCTTCGCACACCACAAACGCTTCGATGCTGGAATTGCGCGAGCTGGGCGGTTTGGCGATGGTGACACGGGAGAAGAATATTCTCAACTGCGAGTAGAGCAAGCTGGTGTCCTTTCCACGGAAGATTTTCGCAACAAAGGTACCACCGAGCGTGAGCACGTGCGTGGTAATGCTGAGCGCAGCGAGCAGCAGCTGGGACTGGATGTACTCGTCGATATCGTGCAACCCCGTTACATCCGGAGCACCATCACAAACGACCAACTGCGCCTTCTTTCCTTCGCCGAAGTGTTCTATGATCGCCTGGGCCGTGCTGAGCTTGGTGATGTCGCCCTGTAGCTGTATGATGCCCGGCAGCGGTCCCATCGCCTGCAGATCGACAGCGATAATCTTCACCTCATCCCGATCTTTCGGTTCTCGCGTTTCGTACAGCCTTCTTGAAAGCACTTGGCTCCAGCTTCCGGGAGCAGCACACAGATCGACGGCACGAGTAACACCTTAGGGCAGAAAAGCAACCCATGTTAGGATTTTGTTTTTAGTAGAGAAGGCAACACTTACCATCAAAAATATGAAACACTTCATCGATGTGCAGCAGCTTGTACGCACTACGGGCACGCCAACCTTCCTCCTTCGCAAGTCTATAATAAATATCTCGCTTATCTTTGCTGGTTTTACCCATCTTCGTGCGACGCGTCGGAAAATCGATTATTTGTTGTTTATTTTCCGAACAGCGATACAAACACGCGGATATTTGAGAAAAACATCAAAACAAATGACATTTACCCCAAGAACCCTACAACAGCTGCAACCTGCCCCGAACACCACAGTATAAACGCATCTGACTCAGTTAGTAACGCTAGTAACGCGTAACTGCATGATTGTTTTGAAAAACGAAAAAAAAGTAAACACTTTGTCCAGGAGACGCCCGCAACACAGCTGATTCTTTGTTATGGTTAACCATTTAAATCATAGTCATTTATCCCTGTGATCTGAACAGAACAACATCCTAAAACCAATCGGTGTAAAGTGAAATGGCCGAAAGCATTCCCTTTTCGAAGCAATTACGCATTGCAACGAGAGACATTCACAGTGTAAGCGATGCGCTTGTAAATGCAAAACTAGCCTTCGGTAAGTATAATCTCCACTTCGATTCGATGACAAATTATAATTTAACACAAATCTGATCTAAAATCGTTTCTCAAGCCCTCTACGATAGCCGAGTGTGGGCCGAAGGATTATTGATATTCTACGATGTGTTCAAGCACCTCGAACAGCGTGTTCCGGACGATTTCCTCCCACCGGTCCTCCACCGGTCCGCACAGTTCGAGCAGGATCTTCAGTTCTATCTGGGCGACGGGTGGAAAGAGCGACACACACCAAAGCCGGAAGTACGTGCCTACCTGGAGCATCTGCACCGGATTGAGCTGGAAAATCCAAACCTACTGCTGGCGTACGTGTACCATCTGTACATGGGGTTACTTTCCGGTGGTCAGATTTTGCAAAAAAGACGTTCACAGGGGCGGAGAATAAATCCGTTCCGGCGTGGGGAAGGATCGACAGAAGGCGCCGCCCTGACAACGTTCGAGGATCATAGCATCTACGAGCTGAAGCAACGCCTAAGGAAGGTGGTCGATGAGTTTGGTGTCCGGCTGGATGGAGAAACACGCCAACGGATGCTGGAGGAGAGTCGTAAAGTGTTCGAACTGAACAATACCATCATTCGGACAGTTCAGGGTGTGGAGAGGGCGAATGTACGCATAATTAAGTACGTTGCCGTTGCAATCATGGCGTTCATTGTAATGCAGTACCTTGTGAGAAGTGGCAAAATCTTTTAATGTTCGTCTCAATGCCGATTGTTTCTTTTATTTTCTGTAAGACCCTATATTGTGTGATATAGTGTTTTAAATGTTCGGACGTATTCATATTACAAACAAATTATTTACATTAGAGTTCATTAAAACAATCAACCTTCCAACACACAAAAAAAAACAAATTTGAGTTATTTTTTACGGAATAATATTTTTTTTTCTAATATTGCTTTGCCTCTCTGCTGGTCAGCAACTAATCGCGTACGCTTAGGAATTACATTCAAATAGACTCTAGAAAGGTGAACCCGTTTCGGCACAAGCACCGAAACGCGTACTCGTCTACCACGCCCACAATAGCACCCAAATATGTTTGCGATTATAGTTAATATCGTTTTCCCTGCTCCTAGTAACGTTCGATTCGTGCCGCTTATATATTTGGATTCATTTTTGTCACCTTTGTTTCAAAATCCGCTCGGAAGGAATATCTACACGCCTCCAAGCGAACCGGAGAGAAATCTCTTTCACGTTGCTTCAACTTCTGCATTCTACACATTTTTTGTTTAGAATTTTGGTTCTCGTCTTTTTCGTACCATTTTTTGAGATTATTTTCCACAAATAGTATTAGTTCTTTTCTTTTGTTACACCATTTGTGTGTTTGCTATTTGTTCGATCATCAGCTGATGATCGCGCTCGTTTGTGCGTCGTTGTTTCATTCTTTGTGTAGCTTTAACAAACTATATTTTTGAACGGTACCATAGACCTTGATTGTTGAAAAATTGAGAGGAACAACAATTACAAAAAAAAAACAAAATCAAAACAAAAAAATTGAAATACGATTACATTCAGCCATTACAAATAATGAAATTTGCGCTAGCTTTAGGTGTGTATCAGACAAACATCAGGTATGGGTGTATCATATACATACGTAACACGCGATCGTGATAATGTACAGAAAACAAAGGGGTTTATATACGTTAATTTCCCTCACTTCTCTCGTCCTTGCCCAGTTTTTAGGTGAAATCAATTCAACAAATTTTCTTTTCCTAAGGTTAACATCTTGTCTATACCCTATATTCCGTCTTCCAACACATTCTGTGTGAGTGTATACAACAGTTGTAGGTCTGACCCTTTCCGGTATAAATATCCCGTTTGCTAAAGTATCACATATCTCATCAAATCTTTCGTCCGAAGTAAATTCATAGCTACTCTACCCCCTACCATGTTTATGCTGGCTCTGCCGTAACGGGTCGTTGCGTGTCGTCCTTCGTCCAGGAAACGTTCCAGTGTGAAATCTACCAACCAGCTGTTCCACCGCGTGGCCGGACGGCGAACCGGAGAGAGACGGTGGGACTTCTTCTTAAAGTAAACCTTACCTAGCTAACGAGTGTCATAGATGATAAATGTATGGGACGGTGTGGCCCATTTCCTAAATGTCCTATATTGCAACAAAACAAAGTCCCTCCCGATCTCTGCTGGCAACCGCGTCGCGCATGAAAGAGCCGCTAGGATGTTGACGGATGCGTTTCCTGAACAGCGAAATTTTCCTATTTCAAGCTTCCTCTGCATCGCACGTGGTGGAGTAGAGGTGGTGGGTCGTTAGACGACGCTATAAAAGCAAACCTGCGCCCTCGTCAAACGGTTGGAAAGACCTCTGAACAACAAACCACTACCGACGAACAACAGAACAAATTGGGAACGTAGCAGTGGTAAAGGTGAGATTTAGAAAGTCAGAGAAAGGAATGTCCTTCTCGCTACAGTACGTAGGCGCCTCAGTTATCAGGTGATCAGGCCGAAAATCTGATCGATCAGCCAATCGATTTCCAGCGTAGGAATGTTTGCAACCGTAACATTTGGTAGGAATCGGTGAATGATATCGGAACGGATTTTCCCTAGACCCGGCTAGAGATTAAAATCAAGTATTATGAGTAATCCCGACACCGGAATACGTTTTGCTTTTTTTTCTCACACACCGGTCACCTTTCCACCCCGGGATGATCGTGATATCACGGTCTCTGTACACCGTTGTTGACAGTCGACAACAAACATCACCACCATCCTGAGCTGGATTAGGATGACTATCCAACGACTGCGAGGAGGGAAAAATAGCGATAGATAGATAGAGGGTGACAGGGAAAGGCACGATCATTAACGATCGCTAAATGTTTCCGAACGAGTAGCATGTGGTTCCCTTTCATAAAGATGCAACTGGTAGCAGTAGCAGTAGGTTTCCCTGGTAGTTCTTTGCTGTGTGGTAGTAAATGTTGAGGGGGCCAGCGACGGTCCCACAGCTTCGCTATTGCATTCGCGCAAGATTGTGGTCTTTCCCTCCTATCCCGTTTCCCAACATCGGCGGAGACACCGAGGGAAAGGATCTCCTTCACACCCGCCGCCACTCGCCGAGACTGTGTGTCGAACGTACTCACAATACTTGATTTTAAATGAGTCTTTCCTATGTTTCTATGGTAGGCCCCGTTAGTTTGGTCGCGTACACGTTGGCCACCTGGAAGTGGAGTAGAAAAATCGCTCGTTAGACAGGAAAGTTCGTAGGCAAAGCGGGGAAAAGTAAAGATCTTACCCGGTAGATCAGCTCGTACTGTTCCCGCGTTCGGACGGCACTGGCGCGGCCTCGTCGCACGTAGTACACGATCTGCGGCACATCCACCGTTCTGGGGGGAACTTCCAGCAGCCGGAGGGCGATATCACACGCCACCAGCGTACCGGTGCGTCCCGTCCCGGGTGAGCAGTGAACGGTCATTGGTCTGTAAAGGAAACCCCGATAAGTAACGCCTTCGATGCCAAATTCCCTTAGCCCAACTCAGTGACGCTTACCCCTGAGTTCGCTGAAGCGACTTGTGCTTGTCCATTGTGTTCGTGCCGCCGTTGCTGACGATACTCGTCGGTTCCTTGCCAGCCGTTCCATTGCTGGTGGCATTGTTGTTATTGTTGTTGTTGTTGCTACTGTCAGTTCCGTTTGCGGCGACCTGCGGTTCCGCCTTGCTGGGCGTCGCGTCGCCGTTCTCCTCCTCAGCAATGGTGGCAAACTCGGCCAGCTCCGAGGGTGAGAGCTTCAGATGCGTGCGCGCCTCCAGCAGCATACCGATGATGGACGATTCGTCGATCGGGACGCCCGTATCGGGCCACTGATACCAGAAGTGCATGACCTCCCGCAGGTTATTGCTCGGCCCGTGGCGCATATGCACCGTCGAGATGGTGTACTTTTCCTTGTTCTCACGGCTCTTCAATGTCAGCTGGAAATAGAATAAAAAGGACACCGCCGGACGCGGTTATAGGTGGGGACACTCTAAATCGGGCGCGTTATTCTACCTGGAAATCACCAAACGTGCGACTGTTGTCCAGCACTACCGACGGGGGTAGGTATTCGGCGCACTTCTCGACGCCATTCTCGCTCAGATCGGTCGCCATGATGATCACCTTGGAGTTTTGCTCCCAGATCATGCGCCAGAAGTCGTTGATCGTGTTCTCCATCGGTGCCTGGCAGGCAATGTAGTAGTTGGCCGAGTCTTTCGGGCCCTATAAAAGAAAAGGCACACAGGTATGAAGTAACCGTTCGCCGAAGAGCCCGTAATCTTTGGTTACTCGCGATTACCTTGACGAAGTTAGCATTGATGTACTCCGTCTTTTCGTCGTTATTCAAACGCTTCAAGTGGACACGTGTTTCTGGTAGTGGGACCACATTTGCGTACCTACCGGTGAAAGAAAAGATGAATTTAGTTACCATCCCGCTAAGACACACACTCACACGTGCTGGGTAAAAGTAAACCTACCGATTCTTATCTTCGCAACCTTCCGGCACCTCGTCGGCACGCGCCGTCACGTTCGGTATCTCCTTGAACTCGTCGTAGATGGCCGTCTTGTTTTGGATGATGTTCGCCAGCTCGGCCACCGACAATGGGTTGGTCTTGAAGTTTGGATCCTCGAAGGCGGAGTTGCCATACGAGCGCTTCGACATACGCGCCGTATTGCCCTTGCGGCGGACGCTGTTGTACACCGACACGTTGTCCAGGCTGTACGCGTCGAGCCCGACCGGTCGGCACCGCTGCCCGTATGAAACCTGGTTCTGGCGCTTGCGGAACACGATCTGCAACGGCGGATAGTACATCTAGATCAGCGCAAGCGTGCACCTGTCTGTCCGCGGATCGGAAGGGTTAGGAACCGGTATTTACACTATGTGCACGCGTTCATACTCGTTGTCCGGGAGGATTTAGGAGAAGGATGGAAAAGGAGTATAGGGTCGAGAAAATAAAGAAAAGTTTCCATCCAAGCAAACCGCACAAACGAACCATTTTTACAGGTGTTTGATTTAGAATGGCGAATGTTTAAGCTGACGCCATTGGGTTCCTTTATATATTCGAAGACTATAAAATGGGGAAATCAAAGATTTTGCCTATTTATAAATACTGCTTATTGTAAGCATAATGAAGTAATCTCTTCGATCGAATCCTGTTCTCATTTCACACAAGGCTCAAACCATTTAGTTCATAGTAAATATTATCTTGTGTTCTTTTTACAAGGTTTGTTAGTAAATGTAAATAAATAATCATGATATGTTGTATTATTTTAGTTAGAAAAAATATTATAAATCCTCACATCAACGAAAAGTAATCAATTGACATGGATTTTTGTTTTGGATTCTATCACACACATATCACCAACAGTCTGAAACTCATGAGAATTGTACACACCATAAATAAGAGGTTTGGAAAATCAGTAAAATAAAAACGCTGGTTAAAAAACACACGATATCCATCCCGTAAGGAGAATCCCGAAAAATAAACAGAAAAAAGGACAACAGGCTCATTCACTCGATCCTCGCTACCAAAAACACTTTCATACATCTGCACGCACGGATGCAGAGTAGCAGTAGGTGGTTCCTCCAGTGCACGGAATGGGCGGTACTTACGAAAGCCGCAATCAACAGCAGCACCACGATCACGCTCACAATGCTGGCCACAACGGCCACCACCACACTGTTGTCTCCTTCGGCCGCCGGTTCACCCGGCGATTGCTCCGTAGTGCCGTCAACCTGTTTCGGTTCACCAATCACTTCCGCCTTCGGTTGGCTCTGTCCCGGGCCTCCGTTGTTGTTGGACACGTTGTTCATGTCGATGTAGTCCTCCTCGGTGACCGATTCCTCCTCGGATAGTTCCGTCGTCGTCATGGAACGATCGATCGTGCGCCGTGTGGTGAACGCTTCGGAGGAAATACCAACCGCTCCCGGTTGGCCCGAAGATGTTGCGGCAGCAGTGGTCGTTGGAGTGGACATCGTCGTGCTGACTGTGATCGGCACCAGTGTTGTGGTGACAGTGTCGTACGCGTGCTTTTCATCCACCACGATCGGGACCTTACCAACGTCCTCGTCGGTCGCGTCCTCCGTGGTGGTGGTCACCTGGGAAATATCGGAACGCGCCGTGCTGGCCCCGGTGGCTAGCTGTCCAATCGAACCCTCCCCAGCATCTCGAGAGTCTTCCGTGTCAACGTTGTTCGAGAGTGTAACCGTGGAAAGATTTGGCACCACCGTGGTCATACTCGCCATGGTGGATACGGCCGATGTCTGGGACTCGGTACGATTCAGCAGGTTAAAGGATACCTCCGACGACTCCGTTGTGTCCTGGTCCAACGGTCTAGAGCCGGTAGTCTCCTGTCGCAGTGGTTGCTCACTGCTGGGACCCGAAATCATTGTGGTAGTGATAGCGACACTTGACGGTACCAAAGTTGTATCGCGCGCGGGTATATCGGTAGTCGTGAACGAGGAAGTGTCCTGTGTGGTCACAGGACGCCTCACCGGCATGGTGGTTGTAATTCTGGTAACCATCGTGGTCAGCGGCATCGGTGGAGTTGTTTGCTCGGTGCGCCTCAGAATTGGTGATGAAGGAGAGTACGTAGTCACGGGAACGTCCTCGAAGGCCATCCCGCTGGACGCAACCTGCGACGTGGTTGATGTCCGAACCATGGGTGTGTTACGATTCCTTACCGTTTCCGCACTTTCGTCAACATTTTCGCTAACCTCGTACGTGCGACGGGTGGTCGTTGGAACAACGTTGACACCCCCACCGACTACATCGTTTGTCATCGTCGTGGTACTGGAACGATCCTCAAAACCAAAGTCTTCCAGTTCCCCCGCACCCGCATCGATCGGCGGTTCCGGACGGGCTGATTTATCCGTCGATGGCACGAAGGTCGTGTCCACCACGTTCGCTTCCTCCGTCTCAGTACCGGCACCAGCGTCTCCCTTCGGTGCGACCTCCGTCACGACGGCAGTGAGTCGGTTCTCTTCACTCAGCACGTCGGCCCCTTCGACGTTCGGGACCTTGTTCGCGTAAACCCTTCGATCCTTACCCGCCGCCACCGACGCATCGTCCGACGCCACCGTCGAGCGCACGAACGAACTGTTCGCGAAGTCCGCCTCCTGCATGATCATCGCCCAGTCCATCAGCTGCTTGAGGGTGTTGTTGGCCACCACATTCTCGCCGGCATCGCGCACCACCTCGGTGCTCTCGCTCACGGCCTGCCCCGCGTCGGACTGTTTCCTCTCGACCATGCGCATCCCCGCCAGGGCCCACGCTGCCCCATTGATGTCGTTGTCCTCGGTCGTCTCCTCGTTCACCACGTCCAGGAACTTACCCTTCTTGGTGCGCGTTGGCACCGGTAAATCTGGTCCGGATTGCGTCTGATTACGGTTCACCTCATTCGATTCGAACTCGTACGTCGTAGTCTCGAGCTGCGATCGTTCCAGCGATTGCGAGCTGTTCGTCTCAATGGTTTCGTTCGCACGGATGCTATCAAGGGAAACAAAATCGTCCGATGCAACCGCTGCCGGTACCGTAGTGCTCGGTACCGACTCTTCCGTGCTAGCCTCGTTATTTTCAGCGAGATCTGACAATTCTTCACCGATGGCGGATGACGCGCTGCTTCCATTCAGTGCGATTCCGCCCTCCGAGAAGTTCGATGGGGATGAGTACCTACGGACGGTGGAAAAGAAAGTCAGTAACATCAACATTTACGTGAATGGGCCTAATCAAACATGAGCGAAAAGAAAAATAACTAAATTGAAACCATTCCCACTTTTCCGATAAGGGCAATCAATTTCTGATGCACTTATGGATGAAATTTTCTTCCCATCGGAGCATAAATGGGATCGTTTGATGGTTCATTTGGCAGAAACGGTAAATTCCCTCGATCGACAATTTACGTCTATATAAATAATTATAGGGTGTGCGGTTCGATTCGTTTATAGAAAAAAAAATGGAGAGTACATCGTTAAGATCCATGCCATCTTGTAGAAATTTCAACAATGCATCAGCTTTCTTACTTTAACCTTTAACTTTACATGGTTAGAAAGCATCATTCAATATAGTTTGCTTTAACGTCTTCTGTGCTGGAGAGTCAATCTACAACTCACTCAAGATCAAACAATTTTACAAGATTGAAGCTTTCGTATTGTTGTTGGTTTTACCTTGAAGGTAGTAAAATTACAAGATAACACCAACATTTGTTCTAGATAATATAAGGTTAATGGCGTCTGTACAACAAAAAATTATATAAAAGCAAGCATTCCTCTTTTATTTTCTAGAAACACAATTAAATGAATTACCATCTTTGAAAGGCTTTATTTAATTTTTTTAAAGTTTTCTCTAAATAATCAGACCTTTCGTACTATTTTTAATCATAAAAATCTTTCCATGCCAAGAATATTGGCCAATTAGATGAATTGAATTTCATCTGACACACTTTCCACAGCATTGACGCACAACAGGAAAAACTACCATAACAAAAAAAAACCCATCGGGACCAACAGACCTTACATCCAGCACGCAATAGAAACACCGCGCAAAAACAAACCTAAAATAAATTACAACAATAAGAAAAAAAACCCACAACACCTCCGAATCGATCGAACGGATCGAAAGAAAACTAAACTTTCCCGAAAACTCTCGGCCACCGTACAGGTGGTGGGAAAGTTTGGTTTTACTATACGCCATTTTCTCCATCCTTCAGTGCCCAAACATAAATAAAGTGTGCCACTAATGGACCACCGGACACCGTGGAGTGGCGGGAGGGGCTCGCACAAGAAGGGTAGCAAAGTCGAGGTAGGCCAACGAAAAACATAAATAAATCGACATTGTACTAGCGGAGATAAGTCAGCCGACATGCGAACCAATGAGGAAAGAGAAGCCCTCCTCCCGTGTCTAACCACGAACACAAGAACAACGGAAATTAGTTCAACCACAACAAAACAAAAAAAACTCAAAAAAGAAACGTTCACACTTGCACGCGTGGCGCCGGTGTGTGGTGTGCTAAATTTTATCATAATTTCAATTCATTTTCAATCCACCCGACGCAATGCACGGCACGAAAAAAAAAGGAGAGATCAAACAGATCGCGATCGCCGGATAAAGGAGCATGCTATATCGTCGCTGGAAGGAAAACGAGATCAAAGATGAGGGGGGAACGATTGGGGAGGGTAGATGCACATACCACAACCTGAAAATGGTGCCAAAAGTGGCAGCATCGAAATAAAATTGTTGATATAAAGGAAAGAAACGAAGAAGAACACTGAGTGAACAATTTAGATCGCATCGAACAATAGGATCGAGGGAAATATCGAACGCGAGAGAAGAAGAGCGGGAATCGCGGAAGCAGCACGAAAAACCTGCCCGAACGTGTGGTGAAAATTGGTCGGAAAATCAGGGCTGATTGAGAAATTGGCCACCTGATGTATGCGCGCCGGTGGGGCACCGATAACGATTAACGGACGGGCGCGGATCGGAAAGCACTCAGCGTGGAACGAGGCGAAATGCTGGAAGCGGTGTAAATTTGATGTGTTGTACCGGTTGCACGAAGAGGTTTGCAGCATCCAGCTCACGTTCCTCCGGGGAGGAACGGGGGGGTGGGAGGGTGGTAAATATGGATGCCCAAAATCCCACCTCATTCCTCATTCTTTCTTCGCTCGGCGAACAGACGAATCAGATTGCTCGCCGATCGATTGGAGTCAATAATTTTCACACAAATCTTCATCTCGTTTTTTTTTTACTTCGGGAGTGAAATTATCTTTGTCCAGAGGCGTCGCCGGAATAATACCTCAAGCGAAGGCCACTTAGAAGGGTGTAAGGTGTGCATTTTTCCCCCTCCTCGAAATTTTCAAACACCAACATGAGGTTTTCCTTTCCACCGAGTGCGCGCAGAATCGAGGCCACGCGCATACGCAACCTGCATGGCCGCTCACATCTCGTGCGTTCGGTTTCGAGAGGAAATGAAATTAGATGATCATTGTTGTTGCTTGCCGCGGACCGCCGGCATTACCGGCCAACCATACGGCCAAGTAACGGTGGTCGATGTTTATAATCGTGCTGGCTGAACCAAGGCGCCTCCTCTGCCGGTTAAACTAGGCCGCACTGGGAAGCTCGGAACACATTGGTCAAGAAGCAATCCATCATTAAATGCCCGCCCCAAAACCGCGTCTTCTGGTGGCTTCCCTCACTCTCCCCCTGATTAAAACGAGACCTTATTGTTATCTCCGGACTGTGCGCCGCTGTTCACTTACCTACTTAAGTCGAACCGCTCGGTTTCGGCGTCTTCGTCCACGCTGACGCTTGCGGTGAGATTTGCGCCACCTGTGCTGACGTCCGGGCGCACCGTTTCGACCTCCGACTGGTCGCTTTCAGGTCGCTCGGTACCGCTATCCACGGTGGCGTCGGTGCTGACCTCGTCGGCGGTTTTGGGGTCTTCGGGAACGGTTTGTGCCGTGGAATTAACGAGTTCCGAGACGGCCGGCACTTGGCGTACTTCATTAGTTTCTCCGAGCGGCTGGCTTTCGCCACTCGAGATCGACTGTGAGGCAGCCACCGACTCGCCGGACAGCTCCGCTTCCGATGTTCTCAGTTCATACGAACCAGATGAACCACTTGCGCTGGCGCTGGAGACACTTTCCGATTCTGGTTCACCGGCTTGAACCGGGGCAACCGTTGGCGTCGGTGTGGTGATTTCGTTAGCGACAACCGATTCGGTGGGTACGGCGGTCGAATCTTCCCTGTCCTCCGAAACATCCGATTCCGATAGTTGGCTGCTCGCACCGGAAGCACTCGAGCCCTGTTCGGCGGTCGAACGGGACATCAGGCTCGCACCGTCATCCTCCGAAGCGCTAGGGCCTGAGGCCTGGGACTCTTTTGTCTCTTGCGCGGACGATGGCGGTAGTGTCGTCACCTCGTTGCCATCACTGCCATTCGACTGCTGTTCACCGGTTTCCGAAAGGGACGCCATGGTGTCCTCACTCTCGGACACACCCGAACCGGTGGAGATCCCCTCGGACGTCGCGCCGTCGATCGGGAACTGCTCGAACCGATCGTTTGGTCGTGGTGGAGTTGTCGCCACCTTGCTCGTCGGAACGACCATTGTCGTCGTCATCTCCGCTTCCTCGTTCGGCGTCGGGACGCTCGTGGTAGACTCTTCCGCCTGCCGTCGCACTATCACACGACCCTGGACGGGGGCCGTTTGGCAAAGGAACACTATGCAGGCCGCTAGGGCCGCTATCGCTAGCAGGCGCGCCATTCTGGCTGACGCTTTTTGGTCGAACGCTAGCTCTAACATTCGACTACTGGTCGGAAGGGAAGCGGTTGCTGCTTCCGAAAGCTCCGGTCCCGGTAGGGCGGTTTTCACAAAAACTCTACTCTAAAGTCTGATGCAGCAGCATTCGGGGGGATGCTGAACATTCTTTCTTCCCTCTTGAGCCTCTCCCTTCCTTCGGTTTCACTCGCCACTAACTTGTTGGAAATTCAAATCTGAAAATGAGAAGAAGAGAAAGTATTGATTAGTTCTAGAAATCGTGAGTCTCTTTATACGAAAAGCATAACTTCATCGGTTCCTCCCGGTTTGGTTCCCGGCTCGTTTCTACCAGTTTATTTCCAGCCCATTCATCTCCTTTATGAAAATACCGAGTTCAATGGTTCGATCGGTCGAACCATTTTCTCTTATGTCAATGCTTCACGCCTCCCATGACGAAAGCACCCCGCGCATAGTCGCTCATCAAGCACCGCATAACATTTATTTACATCCGTGCGAAAGTAAAACCACGGACGGTCGCGATGGTTACACCATGGGCTGCTTGCGCGAGCTTCGACGAGCAACATCTTCTTCATCTTTGGAGAAACAAACATCCCCGCTCGATCGATGTCCATTCACTCGGATCCCCCTCGACATGGTAATGGAGATGGCTTCGTCTCTTCTGCCGGTTGTAGGGAAGGACGCAAAAACGCCGCAATCAATTAACGATACACAGTGTCCACGGTGCACCAGTTCCCTTGCACCCGACTTTCACTCTCGCCATTATGGTGACCATGGGAAGGGCCTACGAGCGAGCGTTGGCAGTAATGTTTAATCTCCTGTCCCCCAAGATGGCCCCGTCCCGGAGGTGCACACCACGCACACCACGGTCGATTGATGAACCTCCGATCGCTGCGGAAAGTCAAAGCCCTTCCTGAGGCTTTGCACCGTAAAGGGTTCGGGTGACGAGCGCTGGGCTTCGCCGTAACGTAGCGCTGTTTGACTAACCGGTTACGAGATGCAACACTTGTTAAGGCGTGTCCAGGGTTTGTCGCACGTTAGGTGCCGGTGTTGCGTTAGCAGCTCCACTGTAAACCGGATGTCGGTAACATGATCACGGACATCCGAGACATGGTAACGTTCGGCAAGCAGGTGGGTTCGTCGTCAAGTTCAAGCGGGTTGTTTAAACCCTGGATGAACTTCATGCATCGCGACGCCGTCTCACAACTCAACACCGATGTCCCTGAACGGTTTCAACGTGACTGTTTCTGGACATTGGTACAATTTTGCTCCGTACTTGTAGTTCTCTTCTGTCACCGTGTTTCATTGATCAAATAAGGCGACATATTTGGAGCACGAGCAATTCCGTCGAAGAGCGAAGATGAAAATGGAGCCACTTTTCAAACAACTTTGACGCCGACAGCAGCAACCAAAGATCATGGTCCCCGTTCCGGTATCTAACGTTGGTTGCAAACAGGAAAAAGAAAACCGAAGTTGATGACATGCGATGACTCAGCCGGATTGGGCCGTACATCATACACGAAAATGTTAAAACCTTCGCCACCCCGTGGTGGAAATCTGTGCGTCGCGTGGTGCGGAAAATTAACGGCCTCCGGGACACAGCGGGAAATAGAGAGGCAAAGAGAGAGACTGGGGACAAGCGTTGACAGGAGTGCCGTGGTTTCAGCTCAACTTTGCCAGAAAATTCGCCACCATTTGCGAACACGTTTTTTTGCGCCCCCACCCCGCCCATGTCATTTGGGGGATCATTTTTATATATTTTTTCCCCACCGGATGGCGTTGATTTTGTTATTCTACCCTGTTGCCTTTCCATTTTCATTTGTTCCTCTGTTGGTTGAGTCGGTTGTGTGTTTTTTCTTTCTTTTTTGTTGGTGAAATTTTCGACACCAATTTTCATTCATTCATTTTCATTTGGGCGCGCGGGCGGCCGCATCGAAGCGTGAACGAAACTCGATTCTATTCCCCCCCCACCACCACCCGCCTCGAAAGACGTTTGGGCCGCCCAAGGTAAGCCAGACAAAAGGGTCCCCAGAAGTACGCGGGATGTAATGAGTTCCGGCGTTTTGCTTTTTTCGATCGACCAAGATCGCACCGCAATTGCAGGAACTGGATGGTTTTGGAATGTTTATGACGCGCCATAGATCAAAACACGGCGTGTACCTGTGCCCCGAACGGCTCAACTGGAAATAACCCACCCCCTTCTCACTGCCAAGAAAAAGGTAGGAACACAAAATGAAAAGCCCAACTGCAGATAATGCATTGGCCTGCTTCTGGCATCCCTTCTTGAGTCTGCGGCGATAGATGGGCATCGTTAGGTTGGTTTTTCATTTGTGGTGATCCACATCTTCATTACCTGGCCCCCGGTAGGACGGACAGGCACGGGTTCGTCAGCAAGCAATAGAATTCCCAGCAGGGTGGAAACGATACGATCGGGAAGTAAAGCTCGAGTAAAAGTGGTTCCGGCGTTCCGTAGACCCTTCCCTTGAGATGTGTAAGTTTATGACTTCAGTGGCACAAGTTGTTGTATGTCTTTGAGCCCTTTTGCCATACCTTCCCACCAAAACCAGGGACAATCAGACGGAGAGCGACAATCCACTTACAACGAGCTGGCCGCGACGAGTAGATCACATAAGCCACTCAAGACATATCTCAAACCAGTTCACCGGAAACATTGCTCTGGACGCTTGCCAAAGCAAACAACGCGTGCAGCGGATCGAGTAATTTATCACCTCGGCTGGCCGGGGTGGTCCGGTGAAACTGTGCTACATCTTTTGGAGAGCACAATTTTCTACAAACACTTTAGGTCGCACAAGTGCGCACCGGGGAAAATTAATACATTTAAGAAATAAAAACTACGCAAACGGTAAAGAAAACCAACAGCCGGTTGGAAAGGGTTCGTTTTTTGATGTGCACTATTTTTCCTCCCTCCATCTCCCACACCCAAAAGCCACCCGAACGGTATCAAAACCAATCGGTCGTCGGATGCTACCGAATTGGCACCCCGAATTGGAAACTACTTATTATAGGCCCATTTAAAAGCCAGTTTGGCTGAGGCTGCGTGTTGCGGAGCTAATGTTTTTTGCTTTTCCCATCTGTTACTGCTTGCTGGGTTTTTTTTGTCGTTTTCCCCACCATATCCACTCCACCAAAGGGCGATTACAAAATTCTCACCCAATGCGTATATTGCAAGGGCTCCGGAACGTCACGAACCGATCGCGGATGGTGATGGTAGCTCGGATCGATGGGTTGTAGTAATTCAATTTTCACCTCGCGCTGGCTGCAAATTTTCATCCGTAGTGCCCTCAATGTTGCCAACGGCGTCGAGGCTTTCCTTTCCTTGGACCGAGCGCTTTCGGGTGAGTGGTGCAATCCATTATTAATTTCCGACCATCAACGCAAGCCGCCGATCGACGACGACGGCGACGATGCGGCCTAATGGCTTCGGGGACCGTGTATGCCCACAAACAAATAGCAAACGTTCGTAGCAGTCAGTCCCACGGTCGCATGTAAGGCGTAAAATTGGGTGAGAAACAAAAGTGAAAATTCAATTTGGAAATTATTGGAGAAGCCATTTCGATAGCAAATTGGCATCACACCGCTTTGCCGCTCGGTGACGATATTGCAGTGTGTATGGAGAAGCAATAGGCGGAAAGATGAAGGGATTGTTGAGAAATGATCCTCGACTTGGAGTTTGTCAACTATATCTGAAAGTTTGGTGGTTCCGCACTCAAAACCGTTTGGAGCCAGCCATATTAATTGGTAACGACCAGCGTAAAGGTTGTCAAATCTTTCGAACCGACTATAATTTATGATTTTGAAATTTACCCGAAATTTTGATTAACATTTCGTAAAAATCTATTTCCAACAATTTCCTCATTGCTACTCTTTCTCAAGAACACCTATTTATTCATAAAACCATTTTTATTATTTTCACAAGCCCCATGTGGCATTGTTTCATATCGACTTTGTTCCACATGTCTCTTCATTTCGATAATCAAGCGGTGAGCATTTCGAATCTTTCGAAATCTACCGGTTGGATTAAATAACAGTTTTCTCTCGTCAATAATGCATGGCATGCAGATGACTTCCAACGGAAAATGGTGTCGTAAAAGTACCGCTCGGTGAGGACAATTCTCGAACTAAATTCGCTTGAAAGCCTTTTATTGCTCGTGTTGTAATAGATATCTCACAGCAAGCCAGAAGATTACAGTTGCTTCACAATGATATTCCTGCTTTAAAAGTAACATTCCTCTAATTTAAATAATCAAAAAATAAATAGCAAAAATTATTATGTTGTTTATGTATATAAATGGGGTTATGTTGGGGTATGAAAAATGTTAAAACGTAAGAAAAGTTCAAAATAAATAATGTAAGCCATCTAACTTGTACCTAAGCTGTGAATAAAAAGGATAAAATGCATCGACCTAATCGAGTTTTAGCCTATAAAATGGTGAAAAACATAAAAGTGATTAACAAAAACACATGATATCTTCATGTTAGCCACGCTCTCATTGCATATCCCTTTGGCTATTAACCGTGTCGATCGACGTAGGACAGTGTTGGCGATTAAGAGCAATCATTGCCCTGATGATTATGACGGTGCAACGCTCAAAGTTGTTTTTCTTTTTATTTTGTTTTTAAGAACTGCATTCTGGTGACACAGTTTTATGAATATCATCTTTTTACCCCCTTCTTTGTGCTGCTCCGTTTCGAAACAAAGAGAACATACAAAGTAACGGAAATAACGCCCATCGTGTAGAACTCGTAAAAAAACACACAAACATACATTTTCTTAGTGAGTCAAAGCACAGTTGGATCGTTCGCTGGAAGGTTTTCAAATTCCATCCGCCTGACCAGTCTGGTAAGGGCGGTGGATGCAAAGATTGATTCATCCATGCACGAAAAAAGAGCCCGCCGACAATGAACTGATCAGCTCTAGCAGATTGAAACGTACAAAGGAACGAAACTAACCGCTCTATAATTTACCGATCCAGAGTTTGAATGGATTTTCAATTAGGCGTCGTTTTGATTGTAATTTGAGAATGATTGATGGTTCTGCGATTTATTACCTTTTCATAGTATAACCAGTACCTGGAAGCTAAATTGGTATCTCAATTTCTGATCTACAAATAAAAAGGGGATGGCAAATTTAAAGTATGATTTGTTAGTTTCCCAGGAATCCCAAAAATCTAATACCTTTCAATTTGAAGATCAATTTCTAGCAATCGATAGATAATAGTTGACCTGTTTCCCTCGATATCTAGCGATGCACCAAACACAACCGAGGGGTTGTGTCAGTCTAAACAGTTATCCTTGAACTTTCAACAGCACGGTACGCGTCCTGAATGCCAACCAACGCCGAATGCAAACAGTATGCATGCAAATGCAACGGTCACCGACGGTATCATAACGGACGGCGTTGTCGGATCGATACGAGAGCCACAAATAAAAACAGGCACCAAAACAAAAACAGAAGGGAAAAACTAAAACCAGATGGTCCGTTTTCAATGTCACACAATGGATAACGGAGCGCATAAGGCAGTTCGAAGTACCGAAAGTGGTTCTTAAGCAGATCGTGTGGTAAAGTGTTGAAAGCTAGTCCCCAACACAGCAAACGAAATATGCAAAACTCAACCGGATAAGCAATCATCTCTCCATACACATACGACGAAGCATGGTTGATCACCTCGAAAGGTTCGTTTAACCTGAAGTCAGGTGTTACACAGCATCGTCGGTGTTCCGGTCCTTCTCTTCGATGTCGATCGATCCGGCAGATATTGGCAAGCGCAATGCCGGAGGCGTCACGATACGTCAATGAACGCACTCTCGTCGCCAAGACGTCAAAGTGGATGACATTGACATTGGCAGTTCGCAGGGGCACTACTGAAACCGTACACTAAGCGGTGGAAACGGATGAAGAAGGATACCAAACCGGTGCTAGCACGGACCAGTTTTCTGTCCGAACCGTTGGAATGTTTCGATCCGAACTGATCGCGAAGGGTTCGCGGAGCATATGGTGAATTGAAAAAAGGCAACCAAAAGCTGTCACCTGTTAGCATTCCATTCGGTGACCACCGTATGGCCGCTCCACTTATGGTTCGGTTCCAAAGGTAGGTACGAAACTCGCGTGACCAGAACGTGCCAATGGTTCCACCGTGCGAAAGGCTTCCCTATATACAACGTAGTACTCGTGCCAGTGAAAGTACCCCAATTATTAATAATGCACCGTCCGTCAGGCACCCCGGCCGATTCTGCAGATCTCCCCCTTCCGGTGCGTGGACTGTAAATTGTGGCACGTTTGTTGTACATGGGACAGAGTTCCACGTGGGTAACGCACTCGACCGAAAGAGAAAGGATTATCCCCGGCCACCGGAATCGATATCACGTCGAAACGAAAGTGCCTACGCCGCGTGTTTATGACACTGAAGTGTTGCGGTTGAATAAGCATACTGGTGTTGACTGGCCGTAACCCAAATTTGGGGAGAGACCGCTTCCACCAATCCGTGCGTGTAACTGTGGTGCCTTTTGCTTCCTGTACCATTTCCGAACAAATTCAAATTGATGCTCATCTGCCCCCGGCCAGGACGCAACATTAATGCGAGAAAACAAATAAATACACTACCATTTTTACCTTACTTATGAATCGTGCTTTTAAAAGCCGAAGGTTGTTGGTATGTCTCCGCTCGCTGTTTAGTCGATAGTTACGTCGGAGTGTTTCTTTTTTTTACAATTTTCGTCTTGCACCAGGTCGCCATGGTGCTGACCTTCAATCGCGAACGACAACACCGGTTCTGGTCGTCGCTCCGAGCTTTTGAACGCTTGAGGAAAAATAGACGGAAAATATTTGACGTAAAACGCACAAGGGAAGCAGAACGGAAGGAATGGGTTGAATATGGGAAATGACTGACGTGCAGCGTAGTTTAGAACCTACACGCCTATTCAACAATGTGTTTGATTTCATTAAACAAAACGAAATCGAGTGTATACTTTGCGAAAAAGTTGGATACATAGAGCAGCAAGAGTGAAGAAATAACGGTGATGCCAATATGAACAATTTATTCACAATGCGCCACACACCTACATCGGAGCAGCATGCAAATGTACCAACAACCGGGATTGCATGGACGACACGTGTATTTTGTTGAAAAAGAATTCTCTTTTTTTCCACTTCCACTCGACTTCCACGACCAACTGTGATACCCACGTTTTTTGTCCAGAGGCAAAAATGCATCAATGACTACAGCAAAGTAAACAGTTCTCGACCGTGGAACGTGACTATTGAAATGATTGGGCAAACACAGGCTCACGGTTGCCCAGACAACTTGGAGAACTGGTTACAGGCCACCAGATAGACTGGGTTGTGAATGCTAATAATCTATTAAAATGTATTCATTCGTGTTTTGAGAGGCGATGAGTGGGAGATTTAGTAAAGACTTTGCAAGAAGACAACTAATGGTTTGTGAATATCTGAACATAAAAGGCATAATTTAGGCATGAGCTTTAATCACATCTGAAATAGAAACTAATAGGTATCGATATCCTTTTAACAACAACGATGCGGGGGTATGATTATACTACATTTTGAGGTCTCTTGTCTATCTTTGGCCTATTCTATAACGAAGACTGTAGATGAACATAATGATCCACCTCTACTTATATGTAGCTGGTTCTCATTAGTTAAGATCGTTGCCAGACCTACTGCGTTCCAATGGCCTAAGAATTATGCGTTTCTTAGAAAGAACCTTCAATCAGCTGGCAAGTAATTCCAAGCCAATCTCGTTGATCAGGCCACACTTTGAGACCGTAATTAACAGCATCGGCATCGGTTAAGTCAGCCGATGGAGTTAAAAGCGCCTGGTGCGGCACGGCATCACACCGCGCATCCATCAAGAGCTCCACGCGCATCGTAATTGCACGCACAATTACGACTGTTGACCCTGATTAGTCGCTTAGCTGCGATCAAACAGAAACGGCCGGCTTTAGATGCGGGAACCCGCGCGGCCATGGAGGTCCAACGAGTCAACGCACTTTGTTTGCGCCCCACCTGCATCGACTGCAGCTGACCTAGAATGCAGACGTATCCAGCCTGACCTTCGCTGGCAAACCGCTGGCGCAAAACGCAGAACCCCCAATGCAATGCACCCGCACGCTTCACGTGATGTTCTCCATCAGCTGACTTTTTACGCCACCCCACACGCATCTTATCTCCATCGACGCAAGAAGACGCAGACTTATGTTTCGCGGGGACTCATCAGCGGCAATTGTTTGCCGACTCCGATGGCCATCGTGGTCGTCGTCGGAAAAATTGCGAGAACTCTCTCAGGGTGCACATCACTGACATCCATCGTCCAATTGTTTGGTGAGCTTATGGGGTGTTGTTTCTTTTAGGCTTCATGTTTCTGTATTATTTTCCATTTCGGAGTTTAATTGGAAATGATTTGAGTAATGCGCAAATGTTCATCTGCCGGATTCAAACCCGAAAGGGGCCGGGGCATAAATGTATGCGCATGGAAACAGACACCGCTCCGTGCGTCTCACCCTCACTGTTCCGTTTCGCATTACAACCAGCTTGGGTGCACTGTGTTTAAAGAGGTTATAGCACCGTGAAGCCTAGCTGAGGAGAGATTGCCGGTGGCATAAATTGGTGTGCTAGCGACCAAGATTATGCACCACCGGCTCCGAAGCTCCGAACTGTCATTCAGTCCTCAAAGCAAACCATTTGTGGGATTTGCCATCGCACCGTGCCGGCGGCTGGTGTCTCTCACTTTGTGAAGCAAAAAAGCAAACAACACTGCATCCCATCCGGTCCCATTCAGTGGCGCAACCGGCACACGGTGGATCTTCCACCGGCTTCTTGCTGCGTTTGGCTTGAAGCGAGTTTGGAGGTCTGTGGGTCGATTTTTCAAATCGCTTAATTTCGAGGTCAGCGCACAAACGGAGCAAGGAATATCATCATTCGGTGGTGCCGCACACACACACCGTACCGTCGAGGCGCGAAGGTGAAAAACCACCGGCGAAGAAAGCGGCGTGTAGTGTGGCGCCCGGTGCTTATTCGGATGTTTCAAAACTTTGAGTTCCGCAACTGTTCCGGCTCACCCTGGGAGAAAGGGTAGCAAAATTTCACCCGGGAGAAAAAGAAACAAACATTCACACGAGCACATACAGTAGGACGGATACGGAAGAGCTGCGGCTAAACGAACCGTGCATCAAGCGGACGTTGACAATCGGAAGTTGCAGTCCTTACCAAGGTGTCACTAGCCGTCCGTTAGCTTTTGGACAACAATACCCAGCAACGCACGCTGTTATCATATCGTCGTTCCATCAAACGTATTCATCGATCGATTAACCGATCGGCTACAGGTCGATAGTCAAATACGGCGTATAATAGTGTAGAGAACCTTCGCCGACTGTAACTGATCGATTTGCCCAAGCGGGCGGTAAACAAATAATTGTCATATGACAAAAATAGAGTACTACACAGTTGCTGACGGTTGAGTGAGCTTGTGTGGTACGCAAACGGAACAATCGATGACATTGACGATGAGTCAAAGTAACTGCCAGACGAACTCCGATCGGGTATGCGCACTCGTCTGACACTTCGAAGCGCCCCATTATGAACTTCCCTTTTGAAGATCAATCATGGCGCAGTGTAATGAATCACCACAATGGCACGTAACAGCTGTCATTGCGCGACAAATGGTTGGCAGTTGTTCGAAGTGTTTAGCGTTTTTTCTCGCGCATTTCTAGCTCCACTTCCGTTCCACCATTTGCCGGGCCCTTCCCATTGGTCAGTTGTGGACAAATTCGCACACAGCGACCAACACTGGTATGCCTGTGCAAAATGAGGAGCATATCGATAGCGTATCGTTTAATAACCCGACCAGTTGGGATATGGACTCAAATTGGATGGTTCCATCACCATTACCGGGTGTATTAGGTGTTATTTTTGTTCATGTTTCTGTTTCCCCCGGCAATAGTAATCATATTCTCACCGAACCACGGTTAACCCGAACAGTTAGTTGGCGGCCATAAAACCCCAAACCGTAACCGACCAGCAGATGTCGTAGAACCTTCTGCCTCTGGTATTCCAGCAAGCGAGGAAGCGTCGTCGTCAAGTTACGCGTCGCCAAGCGTCAAATGAGTCCACGCCATTGCTGACTGGGCGATTTGAATCATGGTTTCGATTAATGTGAAGCGCTGCTTAAGCGCGTCACCAACCCAGCTCACGCGCACGTAATTGCCTTGATATTTATTGCGACCCAAGCCTCAGTCCCGCCGTTTACCTCATCAAATCGTGCGAATCGATCCCAGCCGCTTGGGGACCGCCTCGGATCGGACTGTGCTTCGTTGGCTGGTTTGATTCCGTTTGGGCTCACTTGCAGTTGGTCGGCTTACCTGCAACGAAAAACGTGTAAAATGTCAATTAGCTAAAGTTGTGTACAGGTTTTCAGTTTTTTTATTTAAAAATTTATCATCAATACAACATTCGCCAAACCGTGTCATCCACATTAATCCTAGCTGTCGATCCTAAACCTCAGACAACACGTTCCGCTACTCATTGCGATTGCCTGAGGTTGTCCAATTAACTTCAGCGACTTTCAGCGGCCACTATTAACACAACTTATTTATTAGCCAGAATTTATTGGTAAACACCAATCAACGGATGAAGCGGAAAGGCCTATGCTGGGAAGAACCGGAAAACTTTAATCAACCGGTTACGTCCGCTAGACTGGCGCGGCGGACAGGGCAGATCGTCGCTGTTCAATAAATCTGCAAGTATCTTACGATCAAAACCGGTTCCGCTTTTGGATTTCCAACTTTGTGTAAATGTTACTGCCGATGAATGGCTGCCCCGGTGTCGCTGGCGTTTTTCCCAAGAAATCGCACAAACGTTCAGCTAATGTGACACGTGACAAAATCGATATTTTTATACGAGAAAGAACATAATGGCACCCTCGTCGGGACCTTCATACCGGTCCAATCCGGACCTACCAGGGCACCGGGACCCACTTTCGACTGCATGGGAAATATTCAACGCTCAAATTACGTTCGCAAATAACGAATCGAAACGACCTTGACGGAACCGGATAACCCCGTCGGTCTTCAATGGGCAATCTACTGGGCGGAGTGGTCAAAATTGTCCCATCCAATGGACAAACCGGAAATTGAAGACTCTACACCCAGTTGACTTTGGGGGACACTCTAAAAATAACAAACCATTGCCTCCAGAAGAGCTCTCCATAAGTGCTCCCCAGAAGAGAGATGGTGAAGTTGGTCATGTTAAACAAATCGAGTATCGTAACGGACAATTCTGACGGTGGCCATCGTCGCCGCGACCATCGTAAGAAGTGCCTGTTTGATTAGACAAAATTAGGTAACGAGCGCACTCGAGCACGCACGATGATTGGATAGGCACCTTAAGTGGAGAAGATCTACCGAACTTCCGCGAGGAGTAACACCGCGATGGATAAGCTCGTTTGTACTTGCGCACCCATTTGGATGCGAGTTTGTTTATGTGTCTCCCAAGATCCACGCGTTGGCTCTTCCCTTCTTTCTTGCCTATTCAAATGGATCCACACGATCAGTAGATCTTCCTGGTGCATTATTTCATTGCTGTCGACTTGTTATGAAGCACCGCGGGCGGCGCTGGAAGCAGCTTACTTACTTTCAAAATCAAATCATTCATCTCCCTGTCTAAAAGGGTTCGGTCTTCCCTCGTCGAATTCCCTCCATGAATGGTAATTGTGAGGTTTACCTTTGACTTAAAAAAAGACGATTAGGTAAGACCATCAAAGTGCATCCATCTTACCGAACGACACAGAAATAATAAAAAAAAAACACATTACATTAAAGCAAAAGGGAAAAAAGGTGTAAGTGCAGAAGAGATTGTCAGCGAACCGAAGAAAATAAAAAAATATAAGCTCGAGGGCTCTAACACGGTGGCTTCCATACAGCGTGGGACTTGAGGAAAATCGTCACTCCCAAAACCCTAACCTATTTTGTCTCGGAGAAACCCCCTCCGCGGATGTTCATCTCGATTTCTCATCGCCCACGATCCATTGGCTGAGATGTGAGGCGATGTTTCTCACGCGATATCATTTTTGGGCGATATTACTTTTCGAGAGGGATGTAGCGTACTTTTTTATGTCCACCTGGTGGTGGTGTACACAGCATCCCCAACTGTACGAGGGGAGGAAAGTGTTTGACCAAATTCGCAACAACAGCGTGTCCTCACACTTCAATTCACGGCGATCGACAATCAGCTGTTCTTATGCTGTTGAGTACTTAATATTTGAAGAAACGGTTTGAATTTCTAATGTATGACTTAGATTAACTGTAATTCCTTCACGGGTCCGTTCGAAACACTCACACACACTCACACACTGAACGAAAAAGCTCTATTAATTAACCCATATTTTTCATCCGTTTCACTCGATCGGGACTTGAGCAGACCAATATACACCGCATAATTAACGCGCCAGACACCAGAACTCCGTCCGTACCGACGCCAAACCAAAAACGGACCGCTTATGCTCCCGTTCCCAACGGGCCAACGGTGCAGACTGGAAGACTTTCACTCACTGCAACTGTGTGCACTGTGTGCAACGCCGTTAATCCGTCCGGCACGTGCGCTCCCGCTGGTGTGTGGATGCCGATTTCAATTGAACAACTTTTCTAAACACGCCGCGGGTGCCTGCATTGCCTCACTCGAGCGTGTTACGCTATTCTGGTTCTCGCGTTTTTCCAATACCTCCCCGCGAAGGGACGGGGTGAGGCACTAGACGTACTGCACGGCGTGCTTGGTTTGTTGCAGAGTGCTGCACACGACTGTCGTTCTGCTGTGCAACCTGTGCCCAGCAATGCTCGACCACTGTGCGGGGCCTTCCACCATCTCCAGTGGACTCGAGTGGATTAGGTTTTCCTTTCCGCGTAAATCATGGCCGACACGCGCACCCCGTCCACCAAGATGTGGTTTTAACGATCACCGCAGGAAGGTGGAGCCCGCTAGATGTATCGATTTGATCAAAGATTGAAGGGAAATGCTATAGCTCACACACTCGGGTGTTCGGGACGGTTGTGTTACACCGGGCGTGAAAAATAAACAGGAAACCACCAGCACCACCACCACCGGGAGATCACACACTAGAAAACCACCAAAGCCACTGCCGGAGCCTAGTGGTGGGTGCGATCGTTTATTTGAACGTGTGCCGTTCTCTCGCACCGTATTTCATGATTCCGCGGTTCGATGAACCGCGCCACACGACGCCATCGTGGCTCGGGTGGGCGTTCGGGGGATGTTTGGGGGTGGTGCTTTTTCCCGGACAGCCTTATTTTTTTAGTTTACTTCTTCGGGCCGGTGAATGGCGGAAGAATTTTCTAACGGGCAGTGCGGCCACATTTGCCCATTAGACATGGCTCTGGCTCGGTTTCGGAGCGCTGGCCTAACGATGTAGCCTAATGAAGCAGGTCGCCATTTGCGGCGGCAAGCAGTTTTGACAGGGTAATGATAATTTTGCTTGGCACATGAATGTCCGATCGTAACGTACCCGAAAAGTTTCCTTTATTTGGAAGAGAAAAACGCCCTAACGGTTACGCGGCGAAGTGTTATACAGCCGTTTTTCAGCCTTTCCACGAAAACACTCCGGGAAACTTTGTAAGCCTAATGGTTTGTCACCAAACGGGGGCACCGAAAACACCCGCTATCCTGTACTTGCTTTCTGTTGCACACAAATCAAACAAGGGATATCTTATGCAGCGCTTGGAAAGTCGCTCGCGTGCCAGTGTCACGCAGGTTACATAAATCCTTCCCAAAGTGGGCCTCTATCGTACAACCTCGACACAACCTCAACAACGCACGTACGACTTGGACTTTATCACACGCATAGCAAGCATCCCCACGCTGCAATCAGGGACAAGTCACCCCCGAAAATTACACCTACCATTGCGTAGGCCGCCTATCGGAGCACAACACTCGGAGCGGTTATCAGGGTGAAAAAGTTACGGCGGATAACACATATTTCATGGTCACTATCACCGCTTAGCTTTTTCGTGCAGGCTAAGAATCATTGGCGACTCCCTCAAAAATGCTATCCGCGAGCGACTAACATTGACCGACTACACTTGGTCACGCATAATGTTTCACTGCGGACGAGATATCGGAGGCACCTCTGGTACACAGCACTTCTCAAACCTGCAACGTCCTTCTATTTCTAATCAATCGTCCACCGAGCCACATTTTACACAGACCGACAGAATGTCAACAAGCACTGGCGCACTGCAACATGCTGTGTGTTCAGCTTGGTTCCTCGCCCACCGAGCCACTGACTCGAGACTCGAGCTCTGTGTCATACCGCCTCCGCCGCGGGATCCCTCGGATCCGTAATCTTCCACCGGCCCTTCGGAAGGCGCATGAGTAAGACTGTCTACTCGCTTATCATCAGCAGTTGTGCATTTACTAGATGCGAGTACTGATACCGATTCCCCACTGCCCAATCGGACCCGCTACCCATAGCACCGGCGTCCCTGATACGGAGATCGTGGTGGGCCTCCGTTATCAGTGAGATAATTTCTCAAGTGCACCAACCTCTCCACTCCATCGCACCGGCACAGCTGGATGGTTGGTGACGCAAGTGTACGCGCTGGGTTTGCTTTTGGGCCACGCAGGCATCGAACGCAAATGAAATCACGGATGGCAAGTGGTCCTTCCCGGGAGGGGTGAAGGATTGGAAATTCCCATATCTAGTATCGCACGGGTCAGAGGGTCAGGAACGACCGGATAGAGGATAACAATCAAAATACTGATCAGTGGAAGTAAGACTTCTGAAATCGGTCAACCGGTCGCGTCCTCTTGACCCAAAGAGTTATGATTATCGTGACAGAATCGGTACGCATTTGACACCTTAACCTGTTTCGTGTCCCATGGAAGAGTTCAACCAGAGAACAAGGGTCTCACGCACCGGCGAAAAACGGCGCTTCAACAGCGAAAATATGCAATTGTATGCCAATGTTTACACCCGCGAGACCAGCAGATGGGAACTCGGTCCGTAACTCCCACCAGTTTTCGTTGAATCCATCTGTCAAAAAATGATTAATTCATTGGAAGGTTTTATCTCGCCCGTTGTTTTTTTTTTTGTGAAGCCCATTACAAACTCAACGGCTCTCGGTCAGTGGGGCGCCAAGTCAACACACCTACAAGTGTTCAAGTGTTTGCTAACCTGCCCGGTGTGCTTTTGGTCAGGGAACAGAAGATCCACGACACGGCTGAGAAATGTACGCTAGGAACTATCCTGTTTTATTCAAGGGGTGTGACGTTCGTGACGTCGTGATCATGTTAAATTAATCTTCTACGCCATGATTTCAAATGGAATACAAGTGACATCAATAAAATATCTTGCTTGGCCAGCATAGTGAGAAAAGAGAACACCATAAAATCATGTCTACAATATATTTTTTAATTCAATTTATAAGAATTCTGCATAGACGCTTCATGGTCATGAGCACATCCGGAAGCTGTAAAATTCATTAATTGCGCCATAAATCTTGGCACTCTCCAGCTCCCATTCGACCGTACGATGGGGGGAACTGGTGTTAAACGCACTCTACGGGAACAACATTTTATTGTTAGAATAGCATAAACCCTGCGGTGCCGTTTCTACGGTGTACGATCATGTGTCCCACCAAGTGCGCATTCCCAGCGGCAGCTTGTGAAACGTTTTAGAAGTTCGCTGCGCTTGTTCCGAGCCGTCGGGTGGGAAGAATTCTGACGCCAAGCCACAGAGGTTAGGCTTTGTTTGTTTTGTTTTCGGCTTAAGCGAATAGAATTTCCTAACTACCGAGAACGGCGTGCAGGAAAGGAAGGTGCTGGGATTGCTGAGGCCGCCAGCAAACGTACGATGCGATGGTATATAAACAGCAACACCCTCAGTCCTAAGGTAGTCATTTTAAGAATTCCTTCTCGTAAATTGCATAGGCGATGGGAAAACGGAGCCCCCAGTTCAAGGGTAGGCACAGCAGATGTGGTTGGTTTCGTTGGTAGGCGTTGGCGACATGATTTACCACTCGGTACCGCGCCGATGTATCGATGGCATTATGATACCAGCGTGAGTACATGACGTGTCCTAGTCTAACAAACGGCAATCGATTATGAAACCAGCGGTGGGCCACGGTTCATACACACGCAAAACCTGCTCCAACCAACGATCCTCGAGCGACAGGAAAACTGTGCCCAGGAATTTCCACCATCTCGGGAAGCAGCCCGAGCCCATTGGGGGGAGGGAGCGATTGTTACGGTTCAGCTGCAAGCTGCAGCTCATCGGACCGGTGAACTGATTGGCGAGTAAACGGTGACCTAATTTCGGCTTCTTACCTCTGTCGCGCTGTGGACAACCTTTTTTTTTTTTTTGCACCAGCCCGTGCAGCGTTGGTACGAAAAGTAGATCAGCTTTTTCCGCTTCCCGGAGGAAATCCTACTGATTCGCGGTAAGGTTGCAAAACCGGTTTTAGAAAGACAACGGGAAACGCGCTCAATAGAGCTTTCCTAGAGCGATGGTTGCAAAGATGTATAAACATTCTTTGACTTGAGACTAAACAGTTGAAGTAAAATAGTGATCGAATTAATTGGAAGTCTTGAATTTAGATTTAACCCTTTTTTACCCTTTTATTACCTTTACTTCAGTGGGCCGAAAACGAGGTTTTCAGATGTACTTTAATCAAGTTCATCATTATAAAAATGCAGTTGCAGTTATCAACCAAAGCTCATCTTTCTTTCTGCTAACCAGCTGACAATTCAACCAGCAGAGAAAGAAATCAAAAATCTATTCTCCACGATTAAGATTAATTCGAGCATTAATCTTAATTTTCTTCGTCTGTTCCACGGAGCCAAAACAGTTACTCTCCGTTTCTGCTCCGTGGGTAATCATTGGCGGCCCTATCGGTGCGCGGACCTCACGGCATACCGTTTTCGTGCTACCCTCCGTGGTGGCTGCCTCTTCTAGTCACAAGCTCCACACGCAAAAACACAAACGTTATTTGCAACCCAGAAACAAAACCCGACACTGCGGCTTAGAAGACGAGCACAATTAAAAGAAAACGCCATCGGAAAATGGCAACGAATGGTGCCCGGCGGTTAAATGGCAGTGCTTCCGCCGTACGCTTCGCTTTCCTTTTATTGCCCGGATAAACGAAGGAGCTAGTTAGGTTCGTCCGTCGGTGGCCGTAAGGCTGCACACGCAACTAAAGTGTCAGAAATTAATGGCCCACCGTGGGCACCAGGCTTTTAACGGGTGCTTAAAACACGGACGACATCGTGCCAGGGGTCGCCCTCGGGGTGCTCGTTTCGGGAGGATCCACCTTTTCCGGGTTTCAAGTGTGCCCGCTTTTCCCAAACCGCTCGAATATGTGTATTAATGGGTCACCGAAGCAGCGCATCGCAAATTCCTTCGCCGTACACGGCATGCGTGCAGTATGACGCCACTGCCTCGTTTCCCGGACGGTCCTTTTCACACGGCCAACGGGCATCGAAATTGGGAGTTTCCCGTTTTTCGGCCCACAATGTGGCGCCCGGCGGGTTGTTCGAACGCTCAGCCCGGCGGGTGGGAAGCTGGCAAGAAGCTCGCGGCGACGGCTGCTAAAATGGGTATGCGTAATTATTATCATTTCCTCACAAGTTTTCCCTCGTTGATCGCCTATTCGTTCGTTTAACATTGCGCTCCGTGCGTCATCGTGAGGCACTCAGCGAATGGCGAGGGCAGCGGTGCGATTGAATACATTTGCGCTTCTTATGCTCCTGCTATGCAGATGGCTTTTAAATGGTGGTACGCTGAAATTATGCAAAAGTAATTTCCTCGCCAACCAGCAAACAAACACACCGTTGGTTTCCATTCCATTATGGTAATGCCAAAGGCGAACCAATGTAGCGTATAGAAAAAATACTAACCCAAGTAGAAAGTGCAATTATAATGAAGAGCTTAATCAGATGACTTTTTCAAACAGTCTAGAAAAACTGCTATATTATACTACTTCTTTCAGTTTTCCCCGTTGTGATTTGTTAGCCGGTGGCTGCTAGTAAAACAAACTTAAAACAACGAACTAATTATGAATGCCATCATTGGTCAGAAAATGATGCCATTCGAAATAAAAAATCATCGAAACAAGGGAAGAAAACAAAAACATCACAAAATGCATTGAATGATGCAACTGGTTCGACTGGAATTCATGCACACCGGAAAACATACGACACCATGCTGCACCATCGTGTTGCCGAAACATAAAGCCACGCTTACATGTCTAACACATCGCGCACAATGTGGTTCGTTGCATGCTTTTCACATTTTAGTTTCATTCGACACAACACCGCAGTCATCGTTCACAAATGCACTTAACACTATCCTCTTCCCCGAAAATTAGAAGTTAGTCATTAAAAAACCGCCAAACCACCGACACCTTCCCATTCGCGATCGTCATCTAGCGAACGATCTACAGCTACCTCTCCCAGCGATGCCATATGGTGAACCGGAGAAAACGGTACGGCGAGGAAAGCTGACAGCCAAACAACCTACCAAATGGTGGCACGAATACTGACCCATCAGATGGTCGGCTGAATGTACGATGGTTTTCTTTTATTATGTGCGACAAAACGATTTAAAAGTGGATAGAAGTGTGGCTAGGTTGTAAATGGGAACCTCGAGACATGAAAATGAAAGTATATGTTTGGCGAATGTGGCAAGCTTCCTACATTTATAATAACTGTTCATTCGCCACTTCCGTACCATCGAATGCACAGTGATTGATGGTTTTTTTTTAAATGAATCGAGATAAATTAACGTTCCACAGTGAATGAACACCCAAAAGATTCCCTCAAAATTATCCCATTTTAAACTCCAAAAGTTGAACTCTGTTGTTACTTATTTGCCAGCTATTGAAGAGCTTCAGGGTTCGTGGTTCAATTGGGTTATATTCAAACACCTATCATCCCTATACATTCCCTATTTCATCATTCTCATACCAATGTATCGCAAGTGTTGCACATGCTTTGCCCACCGTTGGGTAGCACGGAATGTCTGGTTCTCATCCAAATTTAGCAGTCGCACAGTTTGGCGTGGGCCGTTCGGCATCAGCTTGACAGCAGTTTGCCGTTGAGAAACAAAACCAGACCACCGGTAAACATGTTCCCTTCTGTTGCCTTACCACCGAAAGTCAATTGTCAGACCGCACCTTGCACGCTCAATCTACCCTCCAGGAAACGGCGCTTCGTCTAACGATCTACAGCAGCTTAGCAGCGGTTCTGCAGACGCACGGAACGCCAAGGCTTGCACGTTGGTGTAATTGTCGGTAGTTGACATATCTCCAGGCGCATATCGGGGCGTACGGTTTAATTTGTTTTTTTTTTCTACCCAATTCTTCTTCTGCATCTTGTTATACAGCCTCCCACCACAGCCTTTGGTTAATCCCATGCCTGAGGGGGTCGCTTTGATCGTAACGAAACCGATTTGCTTGCCCAATTCGTACCAAACCGAGCACGACGGGCGTACGTACGTACGCCCCGGACTGTGGAAACCGTGTGCAGCAAATGGTGCAAGTCTCGCCCTGCTGGGTAGAGTGGACCGCTTTTCATACTTCCTTGCCCTTCCGTCCGTTTAGCTATGCTCTCGATTTCTTTACTCGCCCACTACCTCGCGGCCAGTTGGGTTTTGTCGTTGCTTGCAGGTTAAACGGGCCCAGCGCACGTTGGGGGCCCATTTCGTGCTTGTCCGAACCGGAGGCGCCGGCTCCAGCCGTGCTGTGCTATTTTCCAATCAGGTGGCCGTGTAAATGGAGTTTTGGTCGAAAGTGTCTATCGAGCAAACGAGCGCACCAGCGTCTCCCGATGAGCGTTTTGCTTACACAGATGAACGGTATATTTTTTCGTTTTCAATCCACTTCGCCTAAGCGTCCCACATTGGGTGGATCGATGCTCCTTTTGCTTAAAGGCGGGTAAAAAACAAAAGTGCGACTAACTCACCCACGCGGCTAATGAAAGTTTGAACTACAAAATAGCTCACCTACCCTCCGGCCCGATTAAAGCGACATACTGTGCATGTTTGCATCGAGCTACAATCGAAAACTGGTGCAATCGATCCACAGCGATAGAAACGACCTACTCCTTCCGGTGCACACACCAGGACCTTCCCCCCGGGGCGGCGAATAATATACAGGGCATTTCCACGCGCTCAACAAAAAACACATTGAGCAAAGGACGACACGAAGGACATCGTAGGCTCACATTCAGGCCACATTCAGGGGGAGGTCGTTTGGCCTTATTTATCCGGTTTCACCATAACTCAACACGTTCACGTTCGTTCCCGCAACGGTCTAGATTTTCCACCAGACAAAAGGGGGCGTCCGTTCACAGAGAAGAGAACACAGAGGTCACCGGATTCTTCTCCTTCTCCAGGGACCGGAGTGTTTCGATGACGCCCCCCCCCCAAAAGAAAGGGAAAAAACCGAGCTATAATTCGCATGCAGCACGCGATAAACGTGATGACATGACGCCCACTACCGCCCGCCAAGACGAAGTGCCGCCGGGAAACCCCGGCTTGAAGGTTGATTATTTCATCATTTCGCCGAAATGAGCCTTACTGCTTGCGGCCGATCAGCTGCACCGTCATGGCGAGGGTACTCGGCCCGTTCAACGTTGAAAGCAAGGGAAAAACGCCCCCCCGATCGCCCGACGGGCAGGCTGAAAAACTAAAGCCTTTCCGAATTGAACGAAACAAAAACGCGTACCTTTTAGTTTCTATACAAATCGCACGTTGGCTCGCTTGGGAGGAGTATATTACACATCGTGCAAAAAGAAGGAGGGAAGCACCGCTCGAACTTAACTTTATGCACGTCGAGAACTAGTTACCCCCATATTTTTCGAGGAGGGTAAAGTGCGCATAGCCATAGTTTGTTTTTTGTTATGTTCATATTTCGGTTAACCCGTCCAAGGTCGAGAAGACGACGAGTGTTTCCTAATGTCCGAAAGGTTCAGGTGAGTAACGGTACGCCTTCGCTATCGACCGAACGGTGGTGCTCGCCGGTGGAACACCTAGAGTGCCCTTCGATTGTTATTTATGTTTTTCAACATTCACCCCTTCTAAGGAACACCTTCGGAGAAGCGGTGGCTACTCACGAATGCGTTCGGATACGGCACGGTTCAAAAACCAATGCTGTGTTTTAGTATTATGTTTCACCTCTCAGACAAACTAAATCAGTCATTGGATGAGAATTAAAACTGTAGCGAAAAAAAGAATGGAATTTATTTTTCGGCGTTAAAAGAGCCTCCACCAGATAAGTTGTAAGGGCGTGTGGAGTGAAGTTCGATTTCCTTGTTTAGAGCGGAGCGTGTGCACCACTTCCTGTGGACTTTGTCCACAGTGATTAGAGCACATTCCGTTCTAGATGTAGCAAATCACTGAAAAATGCTATCGAATAATTCGGGCCGTGAAAAAATCCAACCCGAGGAAGGTATTGTCGGTCAGAAGACGCGCTTCCAAATGGTAAATAGTCAAAAACACACGGTCCGCTAGATATAGACAAAGTATTTCGTGTTAGAATTTACGGAGCCGTTTATCTGACAGTTATCGAAAAGTAGGCCAGATTGTTTTGGGTTGCTTTCGGGGAGGACCACAGCGACGTGGAGCAACGAGGCAAGCAATATGCACGCGACTCCTAACCGACTAATCAGGTGAATTCCACGAGCAATCGGAACGTGCGTTCTCGCCACAGAACCACGCGCACTGATAATGCGCTCGGGAGGCGTATCCTGTCCAGAAAACACGTACGCACGGCGTACCTGCAGGGTATCTGGTAGGGCAAAGAATGTCAGCAAGTGTTTTTGTGGAGTGGAACATACCACCAGAGAGTTCTGGTTTTTACCTCAATTCTTAAGCTCTTCCTTGGGTATGTGGATGTAAAACAGCTTGATCAAACTGGATCTAAACTCAGAATTGGACACGCGGCAAACAATGCTCGGTCAGCTGACTTCTCAGCGCACAAGTCTCCAAACGTCCACAGGAAGGCCAAATGTAAATCAAATGCACGCCAACGATCCCCAGGAAGATCACTTCCTTCTCGACACCGCTTGCGCAATCGTGGAGTAAATTTGTGCGAAATATTTATTCCTTTCCGCATCTGCTGCGCCGCACGGGAGCCATGCCAGCCCGGTAACGACACTAAACTAGCCGAGTGTAGGACGCTCGGACAGCTCTCCCGGAGACGGAGAGGCCAACTCCGAGGCCGACGGAACCGTGTTTCCCTCCGGAGGCGACAATGATCGCTCTAAATTGGATAGAATTATAGTCAATTCTAATGCACGGCCCGGGCCGGGAAGCTGCCTGGTGTCGGTATAAAAAGCGGCCCGCAGCCGGCCGGCCGCGGTTACTTGCGTCAAAATGTCCGTCCACGCCGGACGGATGCGCGTCTCGATCGCCGTGGTGTTGCTGGTCGGGCTGTGCCTCGGACCGACTCCCACCGTGGCCCACCAGTGTTTCTGCGGTGTCCGCCGGGCGCAGAACGAAACCATCTATCCGGATCACCCGATCGAGCCGGGCGAGTGGCCCTGGCACACGCTGATCTACCACTGGCCCGGACCGAAGCTGTATCCGCCGGCGCGCATCTGCGAGGGTGCCCTCATCGACGAACGGTTCGTGCTGGCGGCGGCCCACTGCCTGATGGTCGGTGGCGCCGGGCGCAAAGGTGAGCTGCTGCCGGCCGACCAGCTCGTGGTGCACGTGGGAGTCGTGGCGGTGCAGCAGGATCACGACCAGTCCCGCCGGTTCCGGGTGCGCAACGTGACCGTCGAAGACGAGTCGGATCTGGCACTGATCGAGCTGGTGGTGGTACAGGAACCGCCCAGGGTACTTCCGCTCGGCATGCCGCTGCTCGACAGTGAGGAGGGCAGCGGCGAGGAGCAGCCTGGAGGCTGGAAGCCGACGCCCGTCTGCCTGGTCGACGCCCTCGACCTAACTACCCTCTACGGTACCGAGATGTACATCCTCAACCAGAGCCAGCGGACCCGGCTGGGCGGCTACGAACCGGTACGCCTCGTGCTGGACGAGTTCCTCCTCTGCACCGGCTCCACGCTTGCCATGAAGTCACGCTCCATCAACGGCACCACCGTTTCCTTCACGATCAAAGGTAGGCATCGAAGACTATCGCCAACGCGAACCGAAGGGATTTTCTAAACGCGTTTCCGCTTCACCCCCTAGATCTCAACCTACCCAGCCACGACCGGGGTACGGGACTCTACTTCAAGCACCAGGGCACCTGGAGCCTGCTCGGGTTCACCGTGGCCCGCGCCACCCGCCAGTGGACACCCGGCTCCGTCTGCCTGCCGAACGACATCATTTCCTTCGATTGTCTCTACCCGGCGCTCGACTGGGTGATGGAAAACTTCGCCGACACGAACAGCTGAAAAGGTCCGGAGACCACTTTCTTCTGTATTGTGTGCCTGTGTGTGTGTTTGTGTGTATGTGATTTTGTGTGAGTGTATAGTTTCGTTGTAAAACCCTCTGTAAACTTCCCTTCCTCAACCGAAAACACAATAAATTGTGCGATTATGTGACTCGGTATATTTACAAAAGCGACGTTTCACACGGGGAATTCGCGGGGGTAGTGGCGGTGGTAGTGTTTGGTGCCGGTTTTTAGTTCTCCCGGGTGAAACTTCCGACATTCGCGAGACGCGGTGATCGACGGAATTTCCGGTGGGTGTGGACTTTCTTTGCCTTCGTCTTGTGTATTTCTTTCGTGCCTCTTTTGTGCACGAAAATCCGGACCCATTTTTCGCGCATTTTCGCCTTCGTACGCACCGGACCGCATCACAAAAGAACGCACGGGTGGTACGCGGTAGGGAGCACTTTAAGGGATGGTCAGCGGCCGAAAACGGAAATGCAAATTTCTCTTTCAATTATTCGACCGTTCCTTCTTTTTCCGCCCGTTTCGAGGCGTTTTCCCTTCTGTGCGCGTAATGTGCATTTTGCGGCAGGTGCCATTTGCCTACCGACCATTTTTTTGGCCAGTGCCGGCTGGGTGGTTGCGAAAATGAATCGATCCACCGACGAGCCGTCCCCGAATGGATTGAACCAGTTTCATTCACTTTAATGGACCTTGATTTGCATTACGGCATGGGCGCAGAAATATGAATGTTTTTCGGTCCAAGGGAAAAGTTCTCACACATTTTTTCGAAAGAATTGTTAAATTGTTTTGCAGCAACAAAATGATGAAATGATTAGACAACTGACAAAAGTAAACAAAACAATAAAAATTTTCTCATATAAAATATAAAATGTTGCACATTACATCAAACAAAAAGTACAAGAATGTTTAATCTAGAAACGAAAAAAAAAACATAAAAAAAACACAATCTGTTCAAAGTAACTGAACCGGAAAGGACAAATAAAACGCCCCCAACTCTCGATTAGTTCATGTTTTTGTTGACGTATTTACTCGAACCGTGACGTCTTCTTTCGTGGCTTCAACGCTGATGGAAACAGATAAACATGTGTATCCGGAAGTGGCCAAACTTCTGACGCTACCTGAGAATTTTGTGGTTTTTACGGCAAGAATGGAATGCGGCAGATAAGGTAAGAATGGACAGGGTTTATATTTTCGCCCGCAAAGAAGGCAAACTTGGCGAACGTGCGTAAGTCACAGAAAAAACACGTTTGTTTGATTTGTTATCGGCAAACGCAAAATTACAACCTTTTTGCACCGCTGTTGTTTTTCTTCAACTCCCGCGCATCTGTCAAAAAACTCCAACGACCTACTCCTTATGCCTGTCGTTATCGAGTTTACGGCATGAGTTATCAGGCTCGTTATCGAGCATTGACAAAGTGAATGTTCTTACCGTACCCATAAGCACGCTTCCGGATAGCAGTACGCTTTACCTTTTGCTCCTCCATTACGGCTAGTTATTTCCGTTTTCTGTCTATTTAAAAACGGTTTAAAAATGCAACTCAACAGACAAACATTCCTTGCCTAAAAAAAAACGCAAATTGAGCATCCCCTTTGTCTTATCTACAATTTTAAACTTCTTTACTTCATCCTACTGGATCGCATTCGAGTACCTGCTCGTGTTTTCTGGGAGGCCCCGTCCAACCATTCCATTCGGTGTGACTCATATTTGTACTAAACTCATATCGCATATCTCCTATCTGCTTCCTCGTGCGTACTTTTTCAGCCTCTGTTTCCCATAAAGAAAAGATACGCTATGTTAACATGCGAAAATAAAAGTAAATAAACAAAACCGCTAGCCTGTTGCTGCAGAATGCGGTTTAATGAACGATAGCCGCGTGGAAAAGCCCAGTCGTTCAAATATAGACGAGTGAAGGTGCTACACATCGATGCGCACAGTGCGTCAGAATGCCACAACAAGGGAGTTTCTTCTATTGTGCTCATCACAAAGAATCCTTCTTCAACCAATCTCCAATGAACTCCGGAAACCATCTTTAAAATAAAAACGTTACGTTAATGCCGTTAAAACCGAATTATTAAAACAATATAGTAAAGATAATCATCTTTTCGCATGATGTTCACAATTCGGGAGGGAGCGAAAGATAGCAATTTGATGCAAATTTTAACACAGAAAACTCACAGGTAAAACATGGAAAAAACATGGTTGGATACCCTGACGACGGCCATTAGTCGGCATGAGAAAGGATCAAAAAGGTGCTCTGAAACGGTTGAAATAAACTTCAAGGTTAGATCAACCCTTCCTGGAAGAACGATCATGATCCTTTTTTACACGAAGCCGTCTGGGTCACACGAGGTGTCAATTTGGCTTAGTTTCGTAGTTTCCTTAAAATTATATTTATTATAAATTCCGTCTGAAACTGGTTAAATTTGTAGTTGGATGAATCATCACATTTTCAAGGCTATAACAAAAGTTTCTTTTCTACTGATTTTCCTGCATTTCTATACAAGAAATATTCATTTGCTAACGGATCGTCTGATCAACTAATCGATTGCATTTGCAAACTTCCACGTGACAATTTGCCATAGTAATGCTTATTTATGGCATCACGTAGTGAGCGAAATATTTCCCAGACGCTTCCAAAAAAGGATCGACATTGAAAATCCCCTTCAGGATGATTGTCTGTGGCCCAAGGACAAGGTACAATTGGTGAACGTGATTTACCACGAGATCTACCGCGTTCAGCAATTGAGATTGCAGAACAAGAAAACAATGAATAAAAGTTTCTCTACTAGTGCCAAAATGTGGCAAAATTGCTTCAATATAACGGTACTCTTCGTATGCAACTCGCTCTTCCACCATTTTCGGCGCGCAAACATTCGGGCAGCAGCGAGAAAAGCAAACCAAACTTGTTTGTGCAAAACTTACCTTTAGTTTTAAATTCCTGCTGCTAGGAGTAATTCCTCTCGTTACCGTACAGTACCCAGGGTTCGTCGCTTGCAGCACGGGCGCCCGATGAAGTCTATTGAACAAGTCCGACGAATTGAAGGTTTCTTCTCCAACCGGAAAGTTTGTCAGACAAAATAGAACACTAGAATCCCCTTTGTAGTCTTTTGAATGTTTCTATGCACTTCTTCCTATCATAAACACAAAAATGAATACAAACTGTTAAACAACTAATAAAATATGGATTGTAAATTTCACACAAAAATATTCCTCCTCACTCTCGATTGTATGTCGTCACTGTTTGGCTCGTCCGAGTGATCAAAACAACACGCTGTGTTGTTCGTTTCGAAACATTCACCACTACCAGTACAAACGGTCGCGCATGCCGCAACCAAAAACTCAGTGGATCTGTTGTGCGCGAGCTTCCACGGTTCTGTCACCCTGAAGCGAGGCTTCGACACTGCGGCTATGCAATGCGCTGCTATGTGAATGAGAACGCGATAAACATATAGCCGGATGGGCAATAAAACCTGTAGATCGCACTCAGACACCGATCGCAGGATAATCGAGGCCCCGCGGATGCGCAAGACACACATTTACACATGCACGTTCTCGAACCCACACCACACCGCGAATGATCGAACGCGATCGACAAAGATATCCGCGGATTTACGAGGTGCAAACGGGCACGCTATGATACAACCACCGCGGTTATTGTGTTTGGTAGATCAGCTATACTGTGCGCTACCTTACGGCTTGCGGAATGATTCATGCGTCCACCGACGTGCCGTTGGCCGTAGTACGTGTGCCCTTTGCAGCCCCGTCACTCTCACTGCCGCACACAGGGCGAGCTGTAAGCGGTTTTGTCATTCGTCAACATAAACAACGACGCAAGATCGCTTTCGACATCGCACAATCGCTGCCTGCGCGTGAAGATCACTGTCTCGAAACGTCACCGAAATGTCATCGCGAGATCAAGGCACGGACAGCATCAACACAAACGGTGCTCTTGGGACGTCGATGTCGCGGAACACACGTTGTGAACGCACACTAGCACGGAGGTACGCAACAACACTTTGGCCTGGTCCACGGGATGGGGAATGCCAGTGTCTTTCGAGAGCAACTCGCGGTATTTCCCGTTCGCACATGAGTGTTTCCAGCAGCAGTGGAAGATATTCTCCATCCGCGAAGCAAAACACACTTCCTTCTTTCACTTGAACCGACTGAGCAACCTTCCTACCATCAGCCAATTCCAAATCAGGCGACGAACAATGTTCACAGGATGTGAAGGTAGGAAGGTAGTTGTAGCAAAAGTTTTAAAAATTGTTCAACAAACTTTCTCATTCATTCCTCCACCAACTCTTCACGATACATCCGGAAAGCCTTACAAACGTCAACCACAGACCACAACACTGAAATATCCTTCGCCACACACCGAACGCTAATGAACTGCGGATTATTCGTTTGGGTTCTCCAGTCCCACGCAGGCTTTGCTAGGCAACGGAAAAGCCCGCAACCACGAAAACAATACCTGACCATGCATGTGAATGTTTTTTAACTCCCAGGGGTACAAACTGAAGCACAGGAGGGAAGGAAAATTCAGGACACCAACAGAGACCACGTACCCGGTGAGAAGAGGGCAACAATTTTCACTACTGACTATCTATAACTACACTATCGCGCGGCTACACACGTCCGTCTCCGGCGGCAGCTCGAATGGATTTGGCTGCCCGCTGACCAGCGAACGACGAACGGAGTCACCCTGCTGCTGAAGGTTTACCACCCTTCCACCGAGGGTTGTGTGCATTTTTTCCCTCTTCCATTGGCGAACGCGCGAGAGCGAACCTGGCGCCCGTGGTGCGAGCGAGAACGAATGCGAAGCGAACCTGCAGGGTGAAGGGGAGAGAGAGATAATGGGGCGGTTTAAAGATGGAGAAACTTTCTCGCGTTGAACCGCGAAATATCTCGCGGACCGATGCTCACCGATTGTACAACGGTGAGCTTTCAAGAGTTATTTTTCTTTTTCTTTTGAACGCGAAAAGCTTTGCTCTCGCCTGATGTGCGGGAGTATTATGCTCGCGGTCTCTTCCAGGGAATGGAATGCGTTCACTGGAAGCGAACAGCATGCTGCTCCTGGGAGTTACATATTTTTAAAACGTGATCGAATTGATCGATCGATAGAACAAACTGCACAATGGGGATCGAATAAACTAGGATATTGTGTAAGATAATACGAACGAATACGAATTCGTTCTTAAAATGTATTTCTTTCGCAAATTGACAGGCCTAACAATTCAATACAATTTGATAAAATTATCCAATACATGATTAATGATTATTTATAGAAACATATTTTTAAGAACACCAATTTTATTCGGTTTGATTTGATGTAGAGTAGCGGCTCTATCTCATGGCGAATCCATCCAAAGCAATGTTGCAATCACCAAGCCATGAAATATTGCAATGGCGACACCTTTGCTGCAATGGCGACAAGCAATGGCGGTAGCTTTTAGGAACAGTAAGTTTGTGAGGTGTTTACGGATGATCGCTGTATGGATTCGGATGGACTCCTTATAAGAAAAGTTGGATTAAAGTAGTGCAAGTAGCACGAAGTAATTTTGTTCTTATTTCTTAATACATTAAATTGGATTAGTCATTCATAAAATGATTTATAACTGGCCGCCGCATGGGGTAAGATGATTCATAGAAAAACATTTTCATGAACGCCGATTATGTTTCGGATTTATTGTATTGATAAATGTGAGCTTCGAATGAATTTTAAAATAAATTATTTCAATTAAAAATTTTAAAAGATTGGTTAGTAATTTAGTCCTCCCGTGAACTACCAAAAATAGCTTGGTCTTTCTAGAACATGTTTCACCGTTAAACACTTTCGATCGCTGCGAAGCAACCGGTTAGTGTTTTTTTTTCAGAAGATGCTAAATTTTCCCGCCCGAAACGTTCGTTTCACTTTTTCCCGCTCGGTTGCCACCGTAATGTGATGCAGCTTTGCGCATGACACCGTGTTGACCCGATTCAAGCAACCCATTCCCTCGGCGGAATTCAACTAATACGTGCAGCTCGTTAAACTGATGCCTGTACACATCAAACAGCTCATAAAGTCAAGAAGTGGAGGAAGTTAAGAGGCTGAGGTTCGAAGCCCACAGAAAAAAAAAATGAACGAACCGAAAGAAAGAAGCAATTCGAAAAACCCCGTGCAAGGCGCGGATCCACAAATTAAGCTAATGCATCAGGGTCGCGACCGAGCAGGAAGATGGGAAACGCAATGTGCGGAGCAAATATGTTTCATTCATGACGTAAGTAAAAGTAGGCATTTTCACGAAAAGTGCACCCTTACCGTCCGGGCGGTAGGAGTAGGGGGAAAACTCTCGGCCCGCCCCAATAAACGTGACCGGAACCGTACGCATATATGAAACCGGTCGGGCGAAATAGTAAAGTTGTAAACATTAATTGTCCCCCGCACGAGCCGGTTACAGGTCCATCTTGTCACCCAGGGGGTGGCTGTGGTCCGATTCGTTCACCTTGTTTTACCCTGACGCTTTTGTAAAGGAAGAAAAGATGAACCATAAAATTGATCTGCGCGGATAGATTCGTCCGATGAGCCTACGAGTTACTCGTTTTGGAAGCCACAGGTGGCGAATGATAATAATAAAAAACCATAACGGCGAAATTTTAAAAACTTTCATTTTATCACATTCTCCAACCAAACACCGACGAACCGGCATTTGGAGTCCAGCTCGAGCGAGTTAGCGATGAAGCGTTTTTAATCGGCTCTGATCGAATTTAAATTGATCACTTTCTTGTTTATTGATGTGTGATTTCACTCGAACGATGGTGGAGCATTTCTTCCGGAATTAATCTTACATCAAAACTGCAAGCGAACAGCCTTTGAGATATCCAGAAGTAAATGAAGTAAAGCTTAAGTGTACATTAGCTCTAAATATTGTTTAAAGAAAACTACTTACGAGTGTGGTAATTGCTATTAATTAATAAGTTATTTTTTCCTATCCTTCAACAAGGTTTTTTTTTGAGCTTGCACGTCTCATTCCATCGTAAAAAAGCGAATTTAAAAGCACCTTTTCGATTTCATCCGTTTCTCATCGATTATATCTGTTTTTAAAGGCCCCGTTAATTGGCTGTATATTGAATCAGTAAATGTTCTCGCCCATCGCTCGCAAATCGATTCGTTTATTTTTCGAAAGTTATTTGCCATACCGCCTTGGTTGGCCGCCGGACAAAGGGGTGTTTAAATTTACACATGGCTTAGAAAGGAAGGGAAAACTGAAACCTGCGCATGTAACAAGCTGCAGCAGCAGTAACATGAAGATTTGTTTTTCAGCCGATCTTTCAAAGTGTGTACCAATCGGTGCCCGCTCTTTCGGAAGGACATCGGACCGGCAACTCGCAGTGCCGCACGTCGGTGCTTTCCACGAGGCAAGAGAAAAACTGGAAAGCTGAACCCGAGCAACGCGCGTGTGGTTTTCATTTTATGTTTTCCAGACGTCCGGCTTGATGATCGATTCCTTAACGCTCTATTTATTTCCGGCCGGTGCTTTCGAGGAGTATTTTATCTACCACCTTTCCGGAGGATTTTCATTTAGCTAACTCTCTCCCTCTATTTCTTTCAAACGATTGGACTATTAAGAGATCTGAATATCAAAGCATCGTGCATGGGTGCAAGTTTTTAAAATTGCTTAAATGCTTAAAGACCATTGCGCAGAAAAGGATTTAGAAAGCCTTCGAAAAAGGCCTAACATATGAATACATTTGTAAATTCTAGATGATTTTGTGCCAATGGAAAAATACAGCTTGGGAATGTAAACATTCGTGACAAGTGAAAACCACATTTTTCACACGCATCAAGTGTAGGCTTTTAAAAAATATCAACACAAAATAATGAAGTAGAAAAAAAGCTGTGGTAATCCATGTGTAGCGACTGCTTTATGATTTAAAGCTAAAATAAATGAGCCGAAGAAATAAGGGAAAAGTCTTAGAGCATCATGTGGTAGATGCGGAAAGAAATTCGGTACATACGGACAGAGGGCAGAGCGACCCGGGAAATAAATGGCATAAAACATGCGGCACACATGGATCATTTAGAAGTGAAAATGTGTGTTCCTGCAGATAGCTTGTGGATGAAGAAATGGAAATTCTTTTGAGATAGAAAGGCGGAGGCTGCACTGGAAAGGTTTGCAAAAAGTTTTAAATAATCAGTAGAAACTAATATTGAAAGTCAACTCACCAGTGCGGTTAATTACCTATGATAAGATATGCCGAATATGTATGAAAACCTTGACAGAAAGAATGATGATTTCCTGACATATTTCATTAACCTTGTAATTTAAACTGATGGTTTATAAAATTAGTTCCGCTATTGGAAGGCAATAGGCATACAAAACGATGAACTAATCATGAAAAGTATCTTCTTAAAATATATTAATTCAAAATTCGTCCAAACTGCCCAACTCCATGGTCTCCATGAGCAAACATGAATATCATCCATTATCGTAGTGCAGCTGAAAGAAGCTACATTTTGTTGATAAAATAATATAGCAGCAAGAAGAAGTATCATCAATTAGTTGGACATAAAGTGCTTTGCGCGTTATATAAATAAATTAGAACAAATCTGTTGCCAAACGGCGCATATGAAAAACATCGATTCACAAGCACTAATGCTTGGCTGCTGATGCAAGAGCATAATTTGTCCAATCGATTGGAGTATTTTTCCCAAGACGAACACAAACTCCAAACCTATGTATAACTGGCTCGGAATGTGTAACATTCTTTGCTTTTTTCTTTGTTCATCTAATGAAACATTATTGGTGCCTTCAGCGTCCAAATTTTCTCGCCTACGCATCGTCTGCATAAACCACTCATGCCCCTTTTCACGCTATGGATCCACATTTCTTTTTACCATCTATTTTTACTATCCACGCCATTACCGCGGTGCGGTAATTGGAATAACCTTCTGTACCAATAATGTGATGTGAAAATGGAACCAACCAGTTGTTCACATTGCATGCGTATGATGAAATGTATGTAAACCTCTAGTTGGAAAAATAAAAGCACGTGTTTATTGTCCACAAGATTAAATTGTTTGAAGTAGCAATAGTATATCTATAAATTGTTCAACATATATCGCTCTGATGCATAATTACTTTATCCATATGAGAATAAGATTTTTCGAACGCACAACAGTAGAAGTGTAATTTTTGGGTAGAAGCTAGAAGAAATGAGGACATCCTTCCAACCGACGGGAAACGAACTATGAGAAGCTTTATTCAACCCAAGCACATCGATGAATCGGTGGTAGGAAATTTTCATCCCAAAACATGCGGCGCGCGGATTTTCATGCGAGCATTTTATGATTGATTCTTCAGGATAATTATGGAGAGAAATTTGCTAAGTGACCCCGCACTGGTACACCCTCAGCTACGAACATCAAGGTGCCGGTTTTGTTCCCCTTCGCTCGTTGCTCATGTTTTCGTTCCTACCTTTCCCGTTTTCATTCCCATCTCTACACCAACAATCGTGCAGAGCGCTACTTTGCATATGAGTTTTTGCGAAGGAGGTCTGACGAGTGAAAAAACACGCAAGCCGACCCGGAATGTGTACGCGGTTTGCACATGCAGATCCGTCATGTACCATGTGTAATTTGGCCGAGGTGAGTTTGTTTCTTTGGCTTTTCGCTCCTTACCGCGTGGCCAACAATTTGCCCCTTAAGCCGCTGATTTGGGGGGGCCCAACCTTCGCCGAAGCCACGAAGCCACGAGAAGTGCTCCGTTAGATGGGTGATTAACAGCAGCCCGCCAATGTTTTATTAAATTTGTTTGAACCGATGGAAGGTGAAAACTGGCAGCGAAAAGAATGCTAGGAGTGTTTTGCGAGGAAAGGAAGCATGCAGCACATCAATCATACCGAAGCTTTACTTATCCAATGTAGGTCGCCTGCTCTACCGGTCATTAGATTTGCTTCCCGCTTGCCTACTGAAATAGGAAAACACTCTTTTTAAACTTTACGTTAGTAATTTGAGGGTCTTATTCAGCGTGAAAAACAGTGCTACGATTCAGAACAATAAAAACTAATGCATAATTATTAGCCCAGTTTAACGAGATATAAGAAGATTACTATTTTTAAAAGAAGCACACATGTATATATGTTTGCCCTAGCAATGATGGGCCGAAATGATACGGAAGAAGTCATAACAAACATCATGCAATTAGCGAGCAAGTTTATCACATTCGTTAATTTCTCTAAAACTCTTCCGTTCACAGTTCAACTCAACCATATCAGTGAAAAAGCCGAGGGAGAGAAAGACGAGATTGACTAGCTGGAGCATAATTTCGCTTTCCATTCCATGCGCTCGGTGCATCCTCCTTTACGTTGCAATGACTGCCCTCAAGGAATTGCATCCTTGACAAGGGCTGAATACATCTCTACTTTCCTCCGGGTCGTAGTAACGCCAATTAAAAAATTAGTAGCCAGTATCAACCGCACACGTGATAGCTAACGGAATGCTGTACGGAGTGGAACAGAAAAAAATATGCTGATAGAAGGAAAAGTTGAGGGCTGGGCTGACACAGTGCATCGGAAAATAGTGTGCGTAGTGTTTCGAGAAAGTTCGAACGAAAAAAAGCCCCAACCGAATGCATTACTGCAACAGTGGGCAGCTGACGTGAATTCAATGTTGATACCAAAATTAAGATATGCGCATCTTTTATTTAAGAAAAGAAATGCATTTCTTTTCCAGTCTAAGAAGAGATCAGACAAGAAAGTGACATTAATGAGGGTAATGCAACATTTTATGTCAGTTTCTAGATTGTTTACTGACACAACATGTTTTAAATACATATTTTCCTATGTGCAAGAAATAAAATCAAATAGAAATTACAGTACCATTTTCCATAATCTTTCTCTAAAAAAATCTAAAATAATTTTTTGTCATTCATCCTCTACAAAGCACAGTCAAATGTATCACGAACTAATTATGAATTGATTTCCCAACCACTGTTTGATCAAAATTATGCTCGCTCGAGCAGTCAACGCGGCTACATCCACCTTGGCTGGTGCCCTTGGACGATCGGAGGCTGGGTGTTCATTTTCCATCTTGCATTGCGTTTTCCGTTCGGTGGAGTCCCAACGGGCCCAATGGGGAAAGTTTGCTACATCCTTGCGGACTCGAACCTCCAACGATCTTGTATGGCGCTTGAGTAGTCATCTTCGCTGAACTTTGGCCCGACCACGTGCTCAAAGTTGAGCGACAGCGGAGGCAAGGGAAGGCGGGTGGCAGTGGAGCTAGCGGATGGAGAAAATTATGAAAAGGAAAACAAAAACAACATCTCCACTTCCGATCGAGGCCATGGGAACTACGACATCGCCGAAGGCGTTCGTGTTCGCGTTCCGATATGCGATGTTCCATTTTCGCCTCCAATACAGTACACGGGCCGGGCCTTCCCCGGAATTGGGTTACAAGATTCGGCTGGTGGTGTTTTATTTTTTTGATTTTGGGGAACTGTTTTGACAAGCTGAGAGGATACTGGACTTCACTCTAGCCCCATCCATCATGGCCGTGATCGGTGCGATCAGTGAGCTTTTCTCGTTCTCCCAGAGTGACGTGAATAGTGACAAACAACATCTGGGAGGTATTCATGGAAACAGGATAAGATTTTCAAAAAATTAGCCAATATCCGAATTAAATCGAAATTCAACTAAACTTTGAAGAAAAAAAGCCTATTCAAATGAAACCTTTAACCCACAATCAACCAAACTAGATATTGTTAAGGCAGGATAACGTAAAGGAAATAAGATCAATTCAAAAAGATTATTTAAAAAATCATTGTACTGTGTTAAATATTTCCATCTTATCGACAGCATCGTTGGGCTTTAGAGCAATAATAGAGCACCAGATAACTTTGATCGATGAGAAGACTTGGCGCCCATTCCATGGTGAGAAGCTGTGAGATGATTTCGCAGCCCGCGGTGCGCGAGAAAGATGATTAACGATTGTTAAAAAAATACCGCAGCAGCGCCGTCGCGCACCGTAATCATAGGCAAAAGCGGCGCACCGGAGCAATTATAACTGTACAGCATACATTTTCGGTACAAATCTTCACACTCCGAACGGCCCTCGCACACACATTCGGTCGGGCCCGAACATGGGCATGTTGATGCAAGTGGGACGAGACGAGGGTTGGAAGGAAGTTTGGCGGGAGGGGAGGCGAGGGGTATGTTTCGATAAAATAACAAAACAAGACAGAGAGATTGTGCGAGTGAAACTAGCCACCCGATGCGGAAAGCGTAGCACCGGATGGAAGGGAAAATTCAACCACCATTCCGTCCACCATTTGCCGGTGGCAAGATGAAGGATAAAACAACACAGTCAGGCACAAAGAGAGGAAGAGAGGAACTATTAGGGTGTTAATCGAACAATAGAAGGTAAAAATCAATATTTGCGCGCGCTCTACACGAGCCACTGTGAAGTCTCCCCGTGGGCCGGCGAATAACGCAAGGGATCAACTGACAGCGAACGATAACGGCAGGAAGATCGGTTTTGGAAGTCCCGTGTCCATTGTTGATCCGTTCGGTTTGTTCCGACCACCAAAACGCCGGCCAACGCACTTTCCAATCGGCACAACAACGGTCAACGGAGAAAGAAAATGGTGCGCAAAAAAAAACAGGGTAGAATTGAGATCGTTCGAACGGAACGCCATTTTTATCCGCGATTGATCGTGCACAGTGTGAGAGAAGGTGCGAAAGTGTGTAAATTCGCCTATGTCTACATTCTGCGAGCAATTGGCTGAACGAATTGAAATCAATACACGCAGCGATCGTGGTCGTTCATTTTCCAACGATTCGGCCATTTTTAAATGTGAACAAATCTATTTGACAATCTGATCGTATGCCCAAATGTATACCAAGATTTTGCTTGTAGTCGATTATACGTAAAAAAAATTGACATCCAGTTTGTGTTATTTCTGTATGTATTTGTCTGAAAAAAAACATTATGATTAAAGTAAGGCTCAACCAATTTTAAAATATAGGTCACATGTAGTCATTCGGAATAGTTATCCCGATATAGAGTCTACCATCTGGTGCAATATAAAATTTCTTCCCAAAGCACCGATAATGCTTCCTAAGTGAGACTTAATGACCAGTTTTCCATCCCTATTAAACTAACCGTTCATTCGAAATTCGCACATTCGCAAACCAACCGACGCGCTTTCCCAAAGGCATGCGAATTCGTGCTTTCCGTAGCTAATTATTATAAATTTACCATATTTTCGCTGGTTTGACCCCAACCCAGCTAAGTTTAATGCCTACCTTAGAGACTATTTGCGTGACCGTTATCAGGCATGGTTTGGGGCAAATTGACTCGTTAAACAGCTATCGTAGTGCGTTGATTTAATGTGCGTAAAAGGAGGGGCCCTTAAGGGGTGGAAATTAAATGTTGCATTATGTTCGATTAGCTTGGCTTAATGTTTACATTTATATTTAATCGCTACCCCCAGCCCTGATTTTTAATTGGCCAATTTATTACTAGGACTTTATTAGTTTGAGGAAAACTGTATCTTGTACATTCAACATATCCAAAGTTTCACTAACATAATTATTATTCAATAAAAAAAAGAGAAATTACTGCCTTTTTCCCAGGCATGCTAATAGTGCTTTTTATGTTTTGCTTTGATAAAACTACATTAAATCTGTGATGGGTTTTCAACCAAACTTCAACCAATTTTACGCAATCTCAAAATTGCAACGTTTCTGAACTGTGTGTGCACTTTTTGTGAGTTCCTACCCAGACATAAAAAAGGCAAATTGCCCAAAATGGAAGGCGCAACGTTCAAAAAGATTGTACCAACTCACGAAGAAATCAAAGAGCAGGAAAACAGTGCATCAATCCGTTTCAAATAATGTGCGCTTCTCGGCACCGAAACGTATCGTAACATATTGATGTTATCCGGTAATTTCCACCCACTTCACCGTGTATTTGCTAGAGTACCAGGCTCGCGAAACACAAGATGAGCACATGCCAATTTTACAGACCACCCTGCATCCCCAGCTCAGTGGAGACATGCACCGAGATGATCAATCTGTGGATCGTAAGATTGTAACCTTTTCATTGTTTTTTTGCGTTTTGTGCATCGATTTCTACCACCTACCGGCAATCGCGTAACATGCTTGCGTATTTTGCGCCCGCGCCATTCGGTGCTGATCGGATGCACACGAATGCACAATTTCTATCGCTTTCTCACTTTCTCTGGGAGCAGATGGGTGGTAGATGTAGGATTAGAAATTAGAATCTACCCATCTTATGTTTGGCTCAGTGTACCTGGTTGATACTAATAGCTTTATCATCAACAATCCCATATTGTCTAGTGGTTAGGATATCCGGCTCTCACCCGGAAGGCCCGGGTTCGATTCCCGGTATGGGAAACAATTTTTTTTTCTAGTGAAGGCTCGATGTACTGATTAATTAAATTACAATAAAATGGAAATAAAACCCTTGGATGTTATTTTGTATCTAGAAACCATTCTCCATCACAGTTATTAACGTTTCGCTCCATGTGTGAGCACTAAAATCATTCATATCGCTGTCTAGTAATTATCACAAACAAACAAGCTTCCTATTGCGCCCCATGCAATGGTCTATCAAACATCTTTACGGCCACTTGGTTGCCCAATCAAAAAGACAACGGCCATCCCTTTGCCACCATCCGTCGCAGCAAGGGCCAGGCTCTCCCGGGCTCTGCCGAAGAACAAAAGCCCAATCAACGCGCACAATTCAATGTCAAAAAGACGATTCAAAAATGGCGGAAATTTGTCTGCGAGTAGGTAAACCTTTATCGCCCACCACGGCGAGATGGTCACGGTACGGTGGCGCAAAATTATACGTCCCTTTACCTCCGATGCGATTAATTTAATACGATGATTTCCGTACCTTCCGACCGTTTCTTGCCGTTGTCGAGTGATAAAGTACGTAACGCAGTAAACAATAGAAGGTAACAAGTTAAACATCGCCGACGTGGATTCCCCTAGCTGTAGGTTGGCTTTTCTGTCGAAGTACGCTTTATCAAGTAAAGTCAGTATCAGCCTTTGGCGGATCAGTGGGAGGATTAGCATGTGCGCAACCGCGCACCAAGGCAGTTTGAGACACCCCTTTTTTGCTGATAACCGCTGATAAATGTCAGTGGCTTTGAGGCAGCTGATCGTTGTTCTACCCAGAATCGTTTGTGATTGTCTTAAATTAAATGAGGGAAGTGAAAAACCAAATAATCTTTTCATCGACCGATTGTGTAAAATTTACATTCACTTAATATTTAGTATGGGTTGGTAAAGCAAGCCATGTTTATTGAGGCCACCATGTTTGCCACCGCCAGTTTTACAAAGAACGTAAAAATATACACATTACGTTAAGACAAATTATGTCCCAACCTTACATCTGGATCTAATTAAAAAAAAACCCACATATTTTGAAAACACCACCATACATTGAAATTTTACACAATTAAGTTCTCATAAAAACGATTTTTTAGAGTAAGGTAGAAGAAGCTTTGCATGTCTCCCCTTTTACCGGTTCACACCAGCCCCCACATAATGCGAAAAATTGTAGCCGCAGACGCATATTGTTTTTGCTCTTCTTTATTTTCTTATATTTTCCCCCGAAAACCCGACGACGCACTTCGCTATGATCTACTTTTGTGCCTCAGTTACTTTTTTGGGGAAAAAAAATCCGCGTGGAAAACAAAGCACGTGTGAAATAACCGCTCGTCGATCGCCTCGATGTGCACCACCGATGTGGGAGAAATCAATCAATATCAGACGTGATGGCCGCGATCAGCGATCAACGCAATGCGGAAAACTTTGCGCACGCGTGAATAAACCTGCCACACATTCTAATTACTTCGACAAGCGTGACGCAATGGAAAATGAATCGAAAATAAAGTACGATTGGTGTCAAATCCATCTGAGATGTGATGATGACCCGCACATAACCGGTGTGTCGCAATTTTTCGCGATTGTAGGATATTTAGGCTTTCATAACCATTAGTAATAATTTTCTGAGCATGGAAAACGTTAAATTACAATTATTCCTTTCACATATTTCTGTGCTGTCTCTAATTCATACTAAATAACATTTGTTTTTCTTCGTCGATAGGCTCTCCCTTATGTGCCAAGCTACTTAAGAATATCCCACTGCCAGGCAATCAGCTGAATGTCGGGCTTGTACCGCTGATGAGGCTCTGTGGAACAATCGAAGGAAAGAAGGGCTGTTATTATCTATTTCCTTTCAAGACTCTAGTGGCTCCCATTTGTCACCAACTTACTTATCAAGGCGTAACGCTGTGCAGACTGTGCCTGAAGCATATCCGCAGGAGTTTGCATTACAGCTGGCTCACCGGTTGTCGGTGGACCACCGGGTACAATCATTTCCGGTATCCAGATGGCATCCAGCGAGTACCGAATCAGCTGGAAAAGCGCCGCATAGTCGCGTTGGATGGTTTGCGCTTCGACATCAAACCCAAGCTCTAGTGCCACCTGGCAGATGCTGCGAACGTGGCGTTGCTTTTCAACATCGCAGAGTCGAAGCACGAGCCCATGCAGAGCGTCGATCAGGGCGAGATCCTCGAACTGGTTACCCTCCTTCAGGTTTAGCAGTTTACGCTCGTGCTTACGACGGTTCTTGCTAGAACGGTGTGATTTTCTGCCAACAAAAAGGAACGGGTTCGGGGAACAAAATTGTTTAAGTAGACGTCTCATTTTTCAGATCGGAAGACTGTGCAGAGTTATGTCACGAATGTAAATATTTAATCGAACTGACTTTATTTTCTGTAGAATACTACTGTGTCGAAATTCTATCACTATTGTATGTTGCTAAACAGTGTAAAAGTTAGAAAAGTGTTAAATGATTTAAAGAGTGTAAAGAAATTAAGAAAAATTTAAAATGGGCATTTAATTGCAGTAGGGCATATATATTAGTGACACAGTAAATATTATTCCAACATAACTATAATATACTAATCAAATCAAACTCTGTACATACCCAGATCGCCCACTGCTAGATGTGTGACGCGAAGAAGCAACAGTAGAACTGTCCGAAAACAGATCGCAATCACCACAATCGCCCTCACCGTCCGCATCACCCTGGTCCGCCGAACCAGCGGCTCGTGCCTTTTCTCGTGCCTCCCGAACCGCCGCCAGTCGTTCCTTTTGGTGCAAGAATTGTTCCTTGTCGCTGGAGAGTGCGGAAATGAGCTGATTTAGATACTGGCGAAAGTTTTCTTTGATCGTTTCATGCAGCTCTCGGTCCAACTCGTTTCCACCAGCCACCGCCACCAAAAGAGCTCGTTCATACTGGAAGCCCTTCAGAAGACTGTCCACCGCTAGCCGAACATCGTTCAAATGTTCGTGGGCAATCGTGGCCGCCGCATCATAATCTCCTGCTTCTACGAGTGCTGGCACCAGCGAACGAAGAACCGGTCGGACCCCGTCTGGGTCCATCGATCGGGCGCTCAGACGAAGGACACGGCGCCAGTCCAGGGCGTGGCGGGCGGAACTTATGGCCTGTTGAATGTCTCCAGTACGCTCGTACATCAAACTCGCCTCGGCATGCTTGCCCGTCTTGCGAAGGTGATCGGCATACTGTTCCCGAATTTTTTGCAGATGTTGCTCGTTACCACTCGCTCGATAACATTCGATCCCGACCGTGTACAGGTCATGGGTGACGATCAGCTCCAATGCTTCCCGCAAACGATCCTCGTTAACGTCGCAACGAGAAATGTGGTCCAGTGCACGATTGTACCGCTTCAGATGGCAATCGATGCGGAACTTCCTGTAGTGCTCATCATACCGCTTCAGTTCATTCAGGAAGGGCAGATACTCCTTCGGGTCCTTCTGCGATTTGGTGGCGACGAACAGCACCAGCCCAAAGTCGTACATCCCCAGAGCCACATCGTACAACACGTTTACTTCGACCAGGTAGAGCAGATATCGAAGCGCTTGTTCCGCCAGCTCGGGTGTGGGTTGATCGCGTTTAAGAGTCCATATGAGCGAAAGGGCCTTCTCCAGATGGCCCTGTTTCACGTGACAAGTGATCTTCGGTTGTGTAAGTATCGTGGGGTTGCTGTCCATCACATCCAACAGCCGGTCGCATATGAACTGAATCTTCCCTTCCACTGTATACCCGACGCTACCGGAGGTGGTCAAGGTCTTGGGTGCCAGTTGCCGCTCGGGATAGTTGCTTTCATACATCGTGCGACACACATCCTCGTTGGCTAGATCCGTGACGAAAAGATTCAACCAGCTCACGTTCGTTATCTGTGGAATGAAGTGTGAGCCCAGATGGGCTAGAAACCGCTCCGGGTCATGGTCAACGAGAAGGTTCAGGTTTATGCGCTCCTTGCGCATAATGTCGAAAGCTTCGTGGTACTCGAAAGCATCGAGATGTTTCGCGATGAGACAAAGCGACAAGACGCGTGGATTGATCGCCTCCAGGTTGCCTCGGGGAAGTTGAAACACGGTGCGTGAAGCTTTTGGGACCACCGTGACGAGCTTCGAGCCCCGCTCAAGCCGTCGTTCACCAACAATCGAGGTACCCGGCGCGTCTCCCAATGTGACAAACTTTAACTCTGCAATCGTGGTGAAGAGGAGGTACGCTTCGGAAAGAAACGCAGACGTTACCTCTGAAGCCAGAAGAGTTCCGTTGTGGTACAGATTGCGGCGACTTTGGGAGAACGCGTACACGGTCGGAGTAGGGCGTTGGCGGTCAACGAAAATCTGTTCACAAAACTCCGGCAACGTACTGTGGAGTTTGGTGGGAAACGAATAGTTAATCCGAAGGGTCGGCACGCCAACTGTAAATCCTCCAACCACCAACAATCTTCCGGAACTCAGCTCAAGGAGTACCTTGTCCGATTCTAGCGCCTCAAGGCAACCAATCGACTCATTATCGATATAAATTCCGGTAGAGAAGTAGTCAATTTCAATGCAGAACTGTGCACCTTCCAGATATCCCAGTAACATCTCAACAAACTTATTGTTGCGGCAGAGCACAAAATGGGTTGCATTAACCCACAAGCCGTGTGTAAGAATGTCATAAAACTCACTGTATTTCTCCGGGTCTGGCTCAAGACGGTGCAAGTGTTTTACACCGGATAGAATCTTACGCTTCGGACCATTCTCCACGCTCTGTTCCGTGAGCGTTACATCGTAGAATCTTATAACATTATACGAGTCAACAACATAAAACGCATTTACACTGGCTTCTGGTTGCATTTCGGTATCAAATTTGCACTTGCCTGGAAAACGTATGAATCCGACGGCGTTGATGCATTTTGGAAATTCGTCTTCCGGACCTTCCTTTTCATCCGGAAGAGTCAATGTGTAGTTACACATCGGCGGTGGG